>NC_060138.1:604881151-605184181 GCF_021461385.2 Schistocerca piceifrons
TTGTCACCTACAATTTTACTTTATTTATACCGCCTATCTTCACTTCGAGTTTTATTTTGTTGCTAATGTTGAGTAGAGGCTCCGACAAAAATTAACATATTAATGGAATTTGCTATGTTTGTTACATACAAGATATATGACATACAAGAGATTTGAAGAAACTGTTAGGAGTCTATCTCTTCCAGAAATCGAATACTATGGATGTAATGGAAGTGCGATAAATTTTCGTACAATAAAAAAGGGAAACTCCACTGCACGACGAGAAAGTCACGGTATGGGTTGGATTTACCACATCTACTGTTATAGGGCCTTTTAATGCGAGGAAATGCATGATTCTGGTTTTGTAGCTGCTACCGTGACGGGTGAGAGGTACGCCGATATGTTAAAGAATCACATCATCCCCAGCCTGGCTGATAAACACCTGCTGGAACGCACGATGTTTATGCAGGATGGAGCTCCACCCCATATTGCTAGACGCGTGAAAGATCTCTTGCGCGCGTCGTTTGGTGATGATCGTGTGCTCAGCCGCCACTTTCGTCATGCTTGGCCTCCCAGGTCCCCACACCTCAGTCCGTGCGATTATTGGCTTTGGGGTTACCTGAAGTCGCAAGTGTATCGTGATCGACCGACATCTCTAGGGATGCCGAAAGACAACATCCGACGCCAATGCCTCACCATAGCTCCGGACATGCTTTGCAGTGCTATTCACAACATTATTCCTCGACTACAGCTATTGTTGAGGAATGATGGTGGACATATTGAGCATTTCCTGTAAAGAACATAATCTTTGCTTTGTCTTACTTCGTTATGCTAATTATTACTATTCTGATCAGATGAAGCGCCATCTGACGGACATATTTTGAACTTTTGTATTTTTTTGGTTCTATTAAAACCTCATGTCATTCCAAGCATGTGTGTCAATTTGTACCTCTCTATCTACATTATTCCGTGATTTATTCAGTTTTCAAATTTATACTGACTTTTTGATCACCCGGTATTTTCATTCCAAAAGCAAACGGTGTGGTTTCTGCGTAATAGAAGAGGCACAGTAACTGTAAGAAGACAGACTTAAATACTATTTCTAACGTTAGCATGTAAAAAAGTTTATTTTGTCCGGTTTTACATTGGCAGCACAACCTCAAACATACTACTACGGTGCAAGGCAGGCAGAAAATCACACATAATACTCATGTAAATATTTTCACTTGACAGTGAAAATGAAGTAGTTGTGCTAAGCTCGAAAATATACGTAACCGATGCAATAACACATGAAACAATAGGTAACTGGTGCAATATTTCTTTATTTAAATCATGAAACACACAACTGCAGGCTTTCCAAAAATATCGATTATGATGAATGAAATTAAATTTTTCACTTGCTAATTTTCCGAATAACTACCTACAATTCGTGTGATGTTTATAAAATCGAGACAAGCGCACGGATTATGAGGAGCTTCGGGATCAGACCAAAGCGCTTCAGAGTGTTTGAATCGTTCTCATCCGTCCAGACGGCTCTGTTGTTCTAGTTCTCATTGTATTCAGTTCGACATTTTCGTTGCCTTGCATGATTCTCCCATTTAAGGAATTCACTATTGTACTTACGGACCATTCCCAAGTAATCCGTCGTAATTGTATACTCGCCATTCATCATTTCTTGCTCTTTTGTAAATGTTTTGAACATACATTTTGTACAAATAGTTACTATTGAGGGTATTTAATTGACCTCTTTGACTTAGTTTGCCATGGGGTGGATAAATGTTTCTGTACTAAGCTCTTATAATATATCTTCTGCTTTAGTTATTTGTTCAGAGATATTACATGCAACCCGAGCTTTCACGTGTAAAAACCGTTAAAGGTACTTCATAAACAAATACTACAAACAGACTAAGAGGTCTGTCTTTAAATTTCACGGACAAGTAATGTAAATGAGTCTTATCAAGTGTGATGGAATTCTTTCTTAACAGTGGATGAAAGCACAGCCATGTAGCCTGTGGAATATTTAGGCCACTCGTGGTATTGGAGCGTAGCAAAGCGGCATATTTGAGTACACGTGCGTTCTAGGAGGTCATACCGACGGCTGCGGTCACGCAGCGCGGTAATTGGAGGCTGAGTTGCATGCGACGTAATGGTGGGCGCACGCATCGCGATAAAAACCGGTTAGTAAAGAACGCCGCGGAATCTAGCATCTCTTTGGAGCGTACGATACGTATTACTCACGGTATCTGGAGTCAGTGGCAAAAGAACTATTTCACCAAGCGTAAAAATGGGACGCACTGTTTGGGCGTTTCGTCAGGGCAAAAAATGGTTCAAATGGCTCTGAGCACTATGTGACTTAACTACTGAGGTCATCAGTCCCCTAGAACTTAGAACTACTTAAACCTAACTAACCTAAGGACATCACACACATCCATGCCCGAGGCAGGATTCAAACCTGCGACCGTAATGGTCGTGCGGTTCCAGACTGTAGCGCCTTTAACCGCTCGGCCACTCCGGCCGGCTTCGTCAGGGCAGGACCATCTTATGGTGGGAATTCGAAACTGATTTGCGATTCGTAAATGCACTACCGGAGAAAAATTAGTACACCTGGAAAGACGACCAATTTTCAACTGATGATGGGTATACTGATAATGGTTTCAACGTATTCCTCCAACAGAGAGCGTAGTGGCATAGCTAACAGAGCGCCATCTGTGTCTGCCCTTTAATAGAGAATACTCACAGCTAGAAGGCTCAGCGTGGTGCATACGTGTGAAGTAAGCAGCCAACCAAGCCACGGAGATGCACTCGTGCTTCCTGCAGCCAACTAAGCGAGTTTGAAAGGGGTCAAATTGCGGCCTTCCGAGTGGGATAGTCATTTCGAAGAACTGACACACACGTTGGACGTGCTGCGTCAGTTATATTGGTATCAGTAGTCACGTGAACATTCTCACGCCCGTTGACGAGGTTCTGGGTGTCTACGCACCACAGACCCCCGCTAGCATCGTCGTATTGTAAGGGCAGCAGTGGCAGATTGTACAGCTACCACAGCACAGATAAGAGGGCCTGTGAGCCCAGATGTATCAACACGAACTGGAGCGTAACGTTTATTAGCATTGGAACACCTCTAGCCCACCTTCCACTCACGCCACAGCATCGACGTGCACGGCTCCACTAGAGCCGTCAGGGGATCACTTGGAACCTGGAATGGTGCACCGTGGACTTCAGCAATGAAATCAGATTCTGCCAGCACGCAAGTGATAGTTGTTTGTGCTTACGACGTCAGCCTGCTGAGTGCTCGCTCGTAGAGTACATTCGTTCGAGACATAGTGGCCTAACCCCAGGCATTACGGTTCGGGATGCGTTAAGTTACAATTTTCGTTCAAGTTTGGTGTTTCTGTAGGGAACGCTAACCAGCACTCAGTACGTTAGATTCGTTCTTTTGTCGTTCTTACAACAGTAAGGTAATGTGTTGTTCCAACAGGCTAATTCTCCCCCCCCCCTCCCCCCCCTCCCCCCCTCCCCCCCCCCCCCCCGTGAAGCTCAACGTTCTCTGTAAGACGTGAGACGTGCAGCAACAGCAGTAACAGCAACGACCCTGGCCAGCACGATCTCTAGACTTGTCTCCTAATGGAGCACGTGTGGGATTTGATGGAATGAGAGGTGATTCGTGCGACATATCAATCAACAACTTATACAGAACTACGGGAATAGGTCGAGCAGGTGTGGAATATTGTATCCCAGATCAGTTTTTGCCACCTGAACGATCGACTGCATGCCAGAAGTAGTGCCTGCATTGCGGCCCGCGGAGGCTACACCACCTACTAATGTTGATGTTTCTGCATGGATGGACAACCGTTATCTCGGAACCGACTGTGGTGTTGGTCTGTAAATGTAATTATTTCATACGCTCCATATGCAGTGCTGCAACAGTAAACCTTGAGTGAATTGGAAACCTCTAAAAGGGTGTACTAATTTTTTCCGACAGTGTGTATATGGCATGCTATTATGGGTCCATATAATTACTTTTAAGAGAATGGGCGATAGCTAAGTCATTCAGCACAGTAGTATAGAAAACATTGGAATTTGGAAAAAATGGACATTTATTTATTATTATTATCTAAGTAACTAGCAGGCGACGCTTTAGAACCTTGGTACACTTTTCAGATTTTCGTCTCTAGCCAACTCTATATTAGAAGATTAAATTATTTTCTCATTCCATTTTTAAACGATGGCATTCAGTTTTTGCACGCTGCAGCTCTTCTCTTAAATTACAAAAATTGTTATGGAAACATACGGTTATTCCAGATGTAAAAACATGTTTCAAGGTACAACGTGATCATGTACCTAGGGACAGGGGTTCAATGGAAGTTTAAAAGCGTTGAAATAGAGAAAACATTGTCGATATTGTACTCAGTCGTCTATCCGTTTCATTATTTCTCTACTACACAACAAGAATCAGTAAATGAAATCAAATTAAGGCGTAGTATTGTCGACAACCAGTAGCTTTAAGAGTCATAACCAGTTACAAGTTAAATACCTTTTGAAACAGAAGCTACTGGAAACTTACAAAACTTTCCTATCTAAGAGAAGTAACTCAGTTATTTTACAAATATCCCATGTTACGTTGTGAAAACCCATTCTCTGATTTGTGTGATTTGTGGTACAAGATGGTGTACGAACGACGAATTATGGCTTTAGCGTGCACACTTTACATAAATACTTCTAAAAATACATTGCGAATCACATAAACCCTTGCACCGCAGATATTGCGGAAATGGAAAGTGCTGTTGATGAGTAGTTTTTACAGAATGGTTTCGTAGTCAGGAGCTCGTATTGTTAGCCAGTCGACAGAATGTAATAATACTTACAAAGAGTATTTTTGTGCATACTTTTTTAAGTGGAACAATTCCCATTGACATTAATAAACTAAAAGTAGGACAAATTAGAATGTCAGTGGTGTTTGTTGCAGGATTCTAGTCAAGAACGTCTTTTAAGTTGTAGCAGGATTCTAGTCAAGATATCGTATTTTCAATAGTTCCCACACCGACACTTTTACAATACCTGTGGTAACACACACAAAAGGAAAACTCAAATACATACACCAGCTTTACGGATTCTGACGAGTGACATGGCAATTAATTAACACGATTCGTATAATCGTTTCCCTGCAGCTCTTAACGGAGAGAGATGTGACAGGAATGGAAACTACGTCGATGGAGAATGCATGGGACACTTATGTGACTCATGCCTCTTCCTCGTGCGATTGCACGGGAGCTAACGTCCTGATCAACTTCAACAGCAGCAACAACATTAATTTCCCTTTTCTGTCGTCACTCGTTTCCTTCTGTTACATTGTCTAGGTGTTACTCTGCCACTTTCACACAACTGGTTGAAGGGGCTGATAAATAACTGCGGAGATGGCTGACGTCTATTGGGATATTTTGCCGCATAGGCCGTACTAGAACGAACTGCATTCTTCCTGCACTCTCCATACACCGTGAGCTTGTCGGCCTTTTCTACAGCGATAAATTCCACTGGCGAAACACGACCTCCTGCTTTGACTGCCACACACTAACCGACTAGCAGCTCCCAATACACTCGGGGAACACACAAGCAAACATAAGAAAATAGCGCGTAGCAACGACGCTGATTGAACAGTAGAAACAAATGTCGGTGTTGAAACCTTTCAAAATATGCACTAGAATTCTGCAACGAACACCGCTGACATTCTAATATACCTTACTTTTAGTTTGTTGGTGGGCATTGTTCAGTTTAAAAATGTGCACGTTCGCACAAAAAATACACTTTGTAAGTGTTATTACGATCTGTTGATTGGCTCCTGACTACCAATCCATTCTTTGAAAATCACACATCAATAACACTCTCCATTTCCGCAATATGGTATTAGGTGATTCATAATGTATACAGTGTTTTACTCTCTGTAGACAATGGCGATAAACTATTTTTGGCAGTCTCTGGTGCGCATTCTTTCATGTGATTCTAAAATTAGTCACTAGACTAACATACCGAGAAAAAAAATTCCGCTTTCTTACCACATTTTATAATGTGCAAGTTACGTAAAACGTTCAGCCTTTTCTATTCGCCGCATTTATTCGAATAAAACATAATTGAGAAGGAATCCAGCAGCTGATAATGAAAACCGTCAACAGAACTTAGTGTTAAAAGTTATTGATAGTAGAAAACTCATTAATCAACATTTTGGCCCAATTCTATTTCATAATATAAAACTACAAGTGATCATATTAATTATAGATAAAATGAAAATTTGGAGTACATTGGAGCGGGAAACGATAACTACATCAAGGTGCCTACAACTTTTTACTGAAAGTAAACTGAAATTTTAGTATATACATAGAAAATATGTCTATGGCTAATCGATCTTGTTCAATACACCTGTCTGAGAATATGTACAACTCAAAAGACGTTCTTGGCTAGAATCGTGCTCCCCCACCTACGTCTTCAACCGACTGAGGAAGCTAAATAATCTCTTGGTAGTGCACACTGTAAGTAGAAGTGTCATATAATTCAAGAGTTCTCTTAACTGAAGAAAAAAGTTGTTTCCGAAACGAGGTAACGTTTAAATTACAGTTCTCGTTTCTCCAGAAGTAATTACAAGATCCTCTCTTAGAAGAGTTTGGTGACATAAAACACAGACAGTTCTTTTCCGCTTTGATGAAAATAGCTTTATTATTGTTTTCCAGAACGTTCGGGTGCGTGAAAACTACTCTGAAAGGTGTCTCAGTTTAGTGACATAACACACAGACTGTTCCCTTCAGCTTTGATGAAACTAGCTTTATTTATGTTTTCCATACCGTTCGGGTGCATGAAAATTACTTTGAAAGGTGTCTCGTTCTTTTTTTCAATTTAAGAGATAGAATCAAAGAGCATAATCAAGAAATAGAAAGAACAACTCTGAAGCAGCTAAGTAATGTGGCTGCAGGAACATTTAAATCATGCTTTGTCTAGTAGCACTTACAGGCACTAGGAAGTCAGTTTCCACAAATGCATTTTAAATTGATATATTCTCTCGTTCTTGTGATGGCTTTGGATGACGCTCAAGTTTATGCTCGAGTAGTTAACTGCTTCCGTAAATACTTGTTTAATCACTGGTGTATTGCCCGTCGATGGATTTGAAGGAAGGCTTGGAAAAATCGTCAGGAAGTGAAATCAGCGCACAAAGGAAGCTGCTTAGAAAACCCTCGCTTGAATGTTGTTCGTCTGTCTGATATCAGCACCAGATAAGATGCCTAGAGGAAACGGAGAATATACAAAGTAAAAAAGAGCCTTTCATTACGGATTCAACGAGTTCGCACGAAGACATTATGGATATGCTCAGACAACAACAGTGGCAGACGCTGTAAGAGAAGAGTTCTGCTTCACAGTTCATATTCTCGTCCAATGAAGGTAGTACTTTGTCTCTAACTATGTCTCTAACCCCTAGGGTGCAATTTCATAAGTTTATCCTCGTGGATCTTGGCAGGGGAGGGGGGGGGGAGGGTGGGACAGGGAGCCGAGATTGGCCGTATTTTTGATGGCAATGTCGATAGTTTTGCCTCATTTCGTAGTGGTTTCCCATGACTGAACTATGCAAGAAACTTTATAACACCTGATGTTCAATTTATTTCTGATTCCTGAAAAAAATAGTCCATTTAGTTCCTTTCGCTCGAACGGGTGATGTGTCCAAAATCAGGTCTCTCAGCTTATCTCGTTCCCACCCATTGATATACAACAGTGACTCATGCCCCCTCCCTCCCCTCCCCCATGAACCTTGGACCTTGTCGTTGGTGGGAAGCTTGCGTGCCTCAGCGATACAGGTAGCCGTACCGTGGGTGCAACCACAACGGAGGGGCATCTGTTAAGAGGCCAGACGAACGCGTTGTTCCTGAAGAGTAGCTGCAGCATTTTTCGTAACTGCAAGGGGTGATAGACTGATATGACCTCGTAACATCAACCAAAAGTGCCTTGTTGTGCTGATACTGCGAACGGCTGAAAGCAAGAGGAAACTACAGCCGTACTTTTTCCAGAGGGCATGCAGCTCTATTGTACTGTTAAATGATGAAGTCATCCTCATGGGTAAAATGTTCCGAAGGTAAAATAGTTCCCCATTCGGATCTCCGCGCGGGGCTACTCAGGAGGACGTCGTTACCAGGAGAAACAAAACTGGCGTTCTATCGATTGGAGCGTGGAATGTCAGATCCCTTAATCGTGCAGGTAGGTTAGAAAATTTCAAAAGGGAAATGGAAATGTTAAAGCTAGATATAGTGGGAATTAGTGAGGTCTGGTGGCAGGAGGAACAAGACTTCTGGTCAGGTGAATACACGGTTATAAATACAAAATCAAATAGTGGTAATGCAGGTGTAGGCTTGATAATGAATAAAAAAAAAGGAGCGCGGGTAAGCTACTACGAAAACATTTCCAGAGGCAGATATGGACTCTGACCACAGTTTATTGGTTATACTATAGATGAAAACTGAAGAAACTGGAAAAAGGTAGGAATTTGAGGATTTGGAACCTGGATAAATTCAAAGAACAAGAGGGTGTAGAGGGTTTCAGAAGAAGTATTAGGAAACTATGGACAAGAGCGGGGGAAAGGAATACAGTAGAAGAAGAGTGGGTAGCTTTCAGAGATGAAATAGTGAAGGCAGCAGAAGATTAAATAGGTAAAAGGACGAATGCTAGTAGATATCCTTAGCTAACAAAAGAGATATTGCATTTAATCGATGAAAGGAGTATTTATATAGACGCAATAAATGAAGCAGACGAAAGGGAATACAGACGTCTAAAAAAATGAGATCTACAGGAAGTGCAAAATGGCTTAGCAGTAATGGGTAGAGGGCAAAATAATTTTGTAGAAGTGTATATCACTAGGCGTAAGATACATACTGCATTAAGGAGTATTAAACAGACCTTTGGAGATAAGAGAACCATCTGTATGAATATCAAGAGCTCAGACGGGAAACCAGTTCTAAGCAAAGAAGGGAAAACAGAAAGGTGGAAGGAGTATATAGAGGTTCCATACAAGGGCAATGTACTTGAGGATAATATTATGGAAATGGAAGAGGACGTAGATGAAGATGAAATGGAAGATATGATACTGCGCGAAGAATTTGACAGAGCACTGAAAGACCTAAGTCGAAACAAGGCCCCGGGAGTAGACAATACTTCGTTAGAACTACTGATAGGCTTGGGAGAGCCAGCCACGACAAAACTCTTCCATCTGGTGAGCAAGATGTATGAGACAGGCAAAATACTCTCGAGCTTCAAGAAGAATATAATAATTCCAATTCCAAACAAAGCAGGCGTTGAAACGTGTGAAAATTACCGAACCGCTAAATCACTAAGTCACGGCTGCAAAATACTAACACAAGGATTGAAAATCTTGTAGAAGCCGACCTCAAGGAAGATCAGTTTGGATTCTGGAGAAATGTAGATTTACGCGAGGCAATACTGACCCTACGACTTACCATAGAAAATAGGTTAAGGAAAGGCAAACCTACACTTATAGCATTTGTAGGTTTAGTGAAACCTTTTGACAATGTTGACTGGAATAATATTGTTATATAAATATATACATCCGGCCCGATGTTCGGAGGAGGATTCACCTTCAAGCCATATCCCGTGCACGGTATATTGTGGATCAGCATCCCAATATCGCTCCGGATATAACGCGCGGCGGGTTCACACTCGAACGCTAACTCGGCTCTACTGCAGGTCCTGGGAGCCTTCCGCGACACATGCATATACACAGTCATACAGAAAAACAGAGCAAACGCTCTCCAACAAATATGCTGGTGACTGGATACAATCGAGTACAGTGCTATACTGCACCCCCCCCCCCCCCCCCCCCCCCCCGATCAGTGCATTTGGGGCTATGTGTTGGCAACTGTACTAAATTTAAAAGCAATTTTAGAACATAGAACGATACGTTATGTCATGATCGCATGGACATAATTGGCATAAAATAGACAGAATTGTGAAAAATGATGTGGAGAATAGGTATAAATTGAGCGTATATACATCGAAATGAGCAAGTACTTGCGTATCTTCTGGTTCACACAGAAAAATTTGTACATGGGAACAAGTATGTGGCTGCAAGAGGAATCCGAGAAAACGTAGACGTGGAAGTGAAGGGGATCGGGGAAGCAGTCAATTTCTTTTCCCCTCAAGGCAGCATTATACTGTACGGCTATTGAGGTAACAGTGATACACGCGAGATTGACTACTGTATTTGACGCTTTGCAGGAAGACAGAAAACCATCCGCCTCTAAACTTACATGCATCTGCGTCAAAGGATCGATTGAGATGGAGCTGTAACAAGTTATGATTTACTGGTGGACTGATGCTGCATTCTAGATGAGGGGGGAGGGGGAAGTTGCTGAAGGTCAGTTATCCCACTGTTCTGTCCGCATGCGTCAGTCGCGCGACGTAGCCTGCATTCGACTTGTATACAGCTAAGTGTTCTGTATTTGATTTAAAGCACTGTCTGCTTGCGATTGTTAACGGTAAACCTGTCTGTCATCAGAGGACTTCCATCTCATGTGTGAAGAAAGGTGACACATTCCTGTAAACGAGATATGATTTATGAGATGTACTGCCCCCTTGTCCCATTTTGGGTTAAAATCGAGTCTTTAGCTTGATAACTAAGTTAGCCATACGTGCTTCTAAGGCATTGGAATCCCTGTGTATACATTTCCCCGACAGATGTGCTGTTCACTGAGTCGTACACTGCTGCGTTTATCTGTTTCCCTGTAAGAGGTATTCCCCATTTGTAATGATAAGGCTGATGTACGAATAGTATAATTTCTGAACCGTGATCAGATGTGAACAGTGGACGCTATACATCTATGGAAAGCTATATTGTGCTCGTTTCACACAGAACAAATGGAGATTTCAACATACTCCACAGTGTCACTCTGCACTACTGTCACAAACTCCAAGCCAGCCAGCTACCTACCTAACCGTCCACTACATAGCCGCCCAGCCGCCCAGCCGCCCAGCCGCCCAGCCGCCCAGCCGCCCAGCCGCCCAGCCGCCCAGCCGCCCAGCCGCCCAGCCGCCCAGCCGCCCAGCCGCCCAGCCGCCCAGCCGCCCAGCCGCCCACCCGCCTACCTACAGACCGACCACACATCCAACCACCATCGGCACAGAGAGAGAACGTAAATTAAACACTATTCTCGAGGTGTTAGAAATATGTAGAGCGCTGTCTCATAAAATTTGATGATGTAGGTGTTCGAGAATTATCAATGAATTGATGTACTGCACAGTCTTCTAGCCACATTCGCAATGATGCTCGCAAAGTGGAAAAGGGGTGGTTTATCTACGGTACAGAAATTGGGGAACATGCTGTCATGTCATTGGTCGGTGGCGAAATTAATGTAAGATCGATAAAATTGTTCAGACAATGAACTATAATGCTTATTATTTCAGTACATCGGCGGTATATTTTCCGTCCATTAGCACGCTGTTGGTTACCAGATAATGATTGACTGATCACGATTGGAGAAAGAGTTTTGTGGAGGGGTGACACATTCTGGGGGTGGTTAGCGTCATAACAGTGATCGCGTACATGAATGGAATATGAGGAAATACTGTAGTTAAAGTCTTCTGGGTTATTAGGACGCGTCATATTTCTACTAAAATGATCGACGTTTTGACCCCTCTGCTGGGATCTTCCCCAGGATCTTCTGGTGTCTACTACTGCTAGAACACTGCAGTGTCCTAGCAGTAGTAGACACCAGAAGATCCTGAGGAAGATCCCAGCAGAGGGGTCGAAACGTTGATCATTTTAGGAGAAATATGACACTGCCTAATAACCCAGAAGATTTTAACTACAGTGACAAGGGCCACGAAAGCGTGCAGAATTACATAGGTGACATACGTCCCTAGATGTATGTAGGAAATGTAGAAGTGAGTGTTTGGGTGACCTTGAAAGGTAGTTGAAAGCGTAGCGAATCCCTTTTCTTACCTATATAAAGCTTTATGGGACTTCAGCCACGGGTAAGGCTGGCATAGGCGGAGCTGAGTGTTCTTAGAGAAAAGGGGATGTTTGTGTGTCCGGCAGACGTTGGCGGGTCTTAAAATAGGTTAGTCGATCGTCGTTCTTATTATCAACGCGCGACACACTTACAGCCGGACGACAACGTGACATATTGCGAAGCGCTGTAGTAGCGGTGAAGTAGGTCAGTTCTTCGGTCGGATGCGTTTTGCCTCTTGTGTAAAGTATTTATTTGCAGGACCGTACTCTTCCTCTTCAAATGTTGGAGCATTGATGCTCGGTTGAATGAGTGCATGCAACAGAGCTATCGATACCTCAGCCTCTTGTGATGGTAACACGAAACTAATGATACATATAATAAATTTAAACAAATTATATTCGAATTGAATGCGCAGCGTCTAGTGGAGGCAACACCACACTAATACCCCTCAGCTGTAGGAGTAAACTCTTAGAGTAAAAATTAGCGAACATTTTCCCAGATGATGGTGAACACACTTGATGGTGGTAATGCATCTAATTGTTTATATAAAGACTTATGTCCCGAGCTGAATGCATGTGACACAGCTATCGATATCTCAGCCTCTTGTGGCGGTAACACGATACTAATGCTGTAGGTAGATAATAAATTTAAACAAATTTAAGGAAATTAATAAAAATTTAAACAAATTTATAGGAATTATATTCGAATTGAATGAGCAGCATCTAGTGGGAGCGAGACTATACTAGCACCACTCAGCAAAATTAACGTCCATTTTTCTAAGAGGACAGTGAATACAATTGATGGTGGTACTGTGTCTAATTGTTTGAATAAGCCGGCCGGGGTGGACGAGCGGTTCTAGGCGCTACAGTTCGGAACCGCGCGACCGCTACGGTCGCAGCTTCGAATCCTGCCTCGGGCATGGATGTGTGTGATGCCTTAGGTTAGTTAGGTTTAAGTAGTTCTAAGGCACTGATGACCTCAGAAGTTAAGTCCCATAGTGCTCAGAGCTATTTGGACCGTTTTGTTTACATAAAGACTCATGTCCAGAGTTGAATGAGCGCATGTAATAAAGCTATTAAAAGAAGGAAATCCGATATCTCAGCCTCTTTTGGCTGTAACACGAGACTAATACTGTAGGTTGATTGTTGTTGTTGTTGTGTTTGGGGAAGGAGACCAGACAGCGAGGTTATCGGTCTCATCGGATTAGGGAAGGACAGGGAAGGAAGTCGGCCGTGCCCTATGAAAGGAACCATCCCGGCATTTGCCTGGAGCGATTTAGGGAAATCACGGAAAACCTAAATCAGGATGGCCGGACGCGGGATTGAACCGTCGTCCTCCCGAATGTGAGTCCAGTGTTTAACCACTACGCCACCTCGCTCGGTTGTAGGTTGATAATAAATTTAAACAAATTTAAAGGAATTTAGTCAAATTTGAACAAACTTATCGAAATTATATTCGAATTGAATGAGCAGCCTCTAGTAGGGGCAAAACCATACTAATCCCCCTCAGCAAAATTTAAGCGCATTTTCCCAAGACGATGGCGAAGACAATTGATAGTGGTAATGTTTGTAATTGTTTAAATAAAGGCTTATGTCCAGTTCCTAGGAAGAGGTGAGTTAGGTTAGTAGAGGTAGCCCCATTGACCTATCTTCCCGCCAAAATTCAAACTTCCCGCCAGTTCCTAGGACGATGTGACATAGGTTAGTGCAGGTAGCCAAATTGACCTATCTTCCCGCCATTGTTTGGATAACGGTACTTGCATCATCAGCTGACGTCACTGCCGCCATTTTGGGAAACGGTGCTTGCATCATCAGCTGACATCATGGCTGCCATTTTGGATAACGGCATTTTGGGGTGACCAACTTTAGCGTAACGTGCCCCTTGCCCCACTACTTGTCTGATCACCTGCATCTCCATTCTGCATACCGACAGATTTGGCAATTCCAGCAGGACAACGTGACAACTCACACGTCCAGAATTGCTACAGAGTGTCTCCAAGAAAACTCTTCTGAGTTTAAACACTTCCGCTGGCCACCAAACTCCCCAGACATGATCATTATTGAGCATATCTGGGTTGCCTTGCAATGTATAGTTCAGAAGGGATCCCCAACCCTCGTACTCACGTACAACTTCTGCGTGCTCGCGGGGGGCCAACACGATATTAGACAGGTGTACTAGTTTCTTTGACTCTTCAATGTAATCGTAAATTATCACAGATGTGCAGTATGATGAGACACAGCGTTACTGGGATCCCACCTCACAACTTTATCTGCATTGACCTTAAAGCGCGAAGAACTTCGACGGTCTTTCAAATGGCTCTGAGCACTATGGGACTTAACATCTGAGGTCATCAGTCCACAAGACTTAGAACTACTTAAACCTATCTAACCTAAGGACATCACACACATCGATGCCCGAGGCAGGTTTCGAACCTGCGACCGTAGCAGCAGCGCGGTTCCGGACTGAATCTCCTAGAACCGCTCGTGCACAGGGCCGGCGCAATGTGGATAATCATGTTATTTCGTTTCGTAATAGTTTGCAGTCGAATGGCATGAACCATGCAAAACACTGAAGTTTCTAGCCTGGCTTGAAAATTGTCTAGTTGTGGATTTCGAGAGCAGGACTATCGAGTGCGCAAATCTTCTACATGCCGGATGTTATGAGACTGTCCACAATCGTGGCAAATTCTCATGGTACCAAAGTAGTATTTTTCACCTGCCTCCATTCCAAGATTCGTGAGCAACTTTTTCTTCCAATTTGCGTGAGATGTAAAACTAGAATAAAAGACGAAAAAAGGTGTGTGTGTGTGTGTGTGTGTGTGTGTGTGAGAGAGAGAGAGAGAGAGAGAGAGAGAGAGAGAGAGAGAGAGAGAGGGAGAGAAAGAGCTAAATCTAATACATCATTCGTTATCTTATTCAGCATGTTGTTCACTACATTATGCAAATTCTACAAATTCTGTAGTAAAATTAATTGTATTTCTCACTAGTTTTTTCGTTGGAAGTGACCTCGACACCCGTTATTATACAATTATAAGTGTGTGGTTCTGACTATACGGTCAACAGAACTTTAGAAGAACAATGAGATTTTACTTTTTCTGGGGCATACGTCGCGTTGATGTTGCAGGACCAGGACTCGATACACTATACATGCTTTTTGTAGGTCGTACTCTGGAGAGAGAAAGCTGAAAATAGTCCGATAGTGGTATACCGCACTAAAAGCTAAAAAAAAAAAATCAACATTGTCTCAGTTAACGTGAATATACATTATACATTCCCCGTGTAATGTGCAGTATTGGGAATTCTGCGAATATCAATCTACGGCAGCAAGTAATTTTTTTACATGTGAGAAGCAGAGGTGCAAAACGTAATTAAAAAGATGGATTTCAGATTACTCAGTTAAAATATTACGAAAGCGCTCGTTGTGTCATAAGTTACGGTGTTAAAGTATACACACACAAAATTTCAATCAGTCACTTTTTTGACAAAGCGCGGAAAATCCGAAGATAAGTCTGAGGTGGTTCGAACACCGGTTTATAGAAAAGTGACTTGATGCAGTTTTCTCTGTTTATGAAGGATAGACAATCACTTTTTTTATTTAGGTCACCAATATTCTGAGTGGTTTGAAATGGCTCACTACGAATTCCTCCCCCGTGCCAACGTTTTCATCTCAGAGTAGGATTTGCAGCCTATGTCCTCACTTATTTGCTGGATGTATGCCAACCTCTGCCTTCCTCTGTCGTTTTTACCCTTTACAGCTCCCTCTAGTACAACGAAGTTTATTCCGTGAGGTCTTAACAAATGTCCTGTCTCTTCTTCTTTTCAGTGATTTCCATATATTCCGTTTCTCTCCGATTCTGCGGAGAACCTCCTCATTCCTTACCTTATCGGTCCACCTAATTTTCAACATTCTTCTGTAGCGTCACAACTCATAAGGTTCCATTCTGCTCTGTTCCGATTTGACCACACTCCATGTTTCACGGCCATATAATGCTTCCACAAAATTTACCTTCTTAAAGTATTTTTTCCTGAAAATAAAGCCTATGTTTGATACTAGATCATATCTCTTGATCTGGAAAGCCCATTTTTCCGATGATACTCTGCTTTATTAATTCTTCTTGCTTCGTCCACCATGGGTTATTTTGCTCCCTAGGTATCAGACTTCCTTGAATACGTCTACTTCGTGATCTCCAAATTCAATGCCAAGTTTCTCGCTTTTCTCATTTCTGCTACGTCTCATTACGTTTCTCGCTTTTCTCATTTCTGCTACGTCTCATTACTTTCGCCTTTCTTCGATTTACTCTCATTCCATGTTCTGTACTCAACAGAAATTCATTCCATTCGACAGATTCTGTAATTCTTCTTCACTTTCACCCGGGATAGCAATGTCATCAGCGAATCTCATCATTGACATACTTTTACCTAGAATTTTAATCCCACTCTTGAACCTTTATTTGATTTCTGTCATTGCTTCTCCGATTTGTAGACTGAACTGTAGGGAAAAAAAGACTACATTCCTATCTTACACCCTTTTTAATTCGAGCACTTCATTCTTGGTCTTCCAGTCTTATTGTTTCCTTTTAGTTCAAGTAAAAACTGAATTTACCGGCTTTTCCCAATAACTTACCTTATTTTAGAATTTCTAACATCTTGCTCCGTTTGACACTGTCGAACGCTTCTTCCAAGTCGACAGGGTCAATGGGTGTGTCTTGACTGTTTTTAGTTTCGCTTAACTTATTACCCGCAAGTCAGATCTGTCTCCCTGGTGCTTTTACCTTTCCTAAGGCCAAACTGATTGCCACCTAACGGACTGTCAACTTACTTTTCTATTCTTCTCTACATCATTCGCGTCAGCGACATGTCTGCATGAGCTGTTAAGCTGATTCTGCTATAATTAAGGCACTAGTCGGCTTTTGCTATCTTCGGAATCGTGTGGATGCTGTTTTTTCGAAAGGCTGGTGGTATATCTTCCATACATTCTACACAAGAATGTGAATAGTCGTTTTGTTGCCACTTCCCCAATGATTTGAATTTCCGATGGAGTGTTATCAATCCCTTATGCCTTATTCCATCTTAAGGCCTACAAATGTCTTTTAAATTCTGTTTCTAATACTGGAACCCCTACCTCTTCCCTGTCGCATACCATTATGTCTTCTATCACGTCATCAGACAAGTCCTTCCCCTCATAGAGGCTTTCACTATATTCATTCCACCAATTTGCCCTCTCCTCTGCATGTAACAGTGGAATTCCCGTTGCACTCTTATTGTTACCACCATTGCTTTAATTTCACCTATAGTTGTTTTGACTTTTTATATGCTGAATCAGTCCTTCCGACACTCATTTCTTTTTCGATTTCTTCGCACTTTTCGTGCAGCCATTTCGCCTTGGCTTCTCAACACTTCTTATTTATTTTTCTCCTGAGTGACTTGTATTTCTATATTCTTGAATTTTCTAAACACATTTATAATTCCTTCTTTCATCACTCAACTGAAGTACTTCTTCTGTTAACCCATGGTTTCTTCGCAGTTATCTTTCTTATACCTATGTTTTTCTTACCAACTTGTGTGGCTGCCCTTTTTAGAGATGTCGATTTCTCTTCACCTGAACCGCTTACTGAGCTATTCGTTATCGCAGTAGTTATAGCTTCAGAGAGTTTCAAGCGTATATAATCACGCCTTAGCACTTTGGTATCCCAAGTTTTTGCGCATTGATTCTTCCTGACTGCTCCGTTAAACGTTAGCCTTCTTCAACATTAGTAATTTGTGATCTGAGTCCATATCTGCTCCTGCGTACACCTTACAATCCAATGACCGTGAAGTAATGTAACTGGAATCTTCTCGCGTCTCACGACATTTTCGAGTATACCTCCTCCTCTTGTGGTTCTTGAACAGAATATTCGCTATTATTAACTGATATTTATCGCAGAACTCCATTAGAATCTCTCCTCTTTCGTTCCTACTACCAAGCCCGTATTCTCCTGCAACCCTACTCCTACCCCTACTGTCGCATTCCAGTCCGCCATGTGTGTTAGATTTTGATCTCCCTTTACGTACTGAATTACCCGTTCAATATCCTAATATACTTTCCCATCTTTTCATTCTCTGCTTGCAACATCGGCATATATACACGAACTATTGTTGTCGGTGTTGGTTTTATGTTGATTCTATTAGGAACAATTCTATAGGCATGACTGAACTGTTCAAGGTAGCCCACTCTCTGCCCTATCTTCCTATTCATAACGGCCTATTCCTGTTATGTTGTTGATATGACGCTACATTCGTCTGACCAGAAATTTTTCTTCCATTTCACTTCACTAACCACCACTATATCTAGACTGAACCTAGGTATTTTAAAATGACTATGAACACTATGGGACTTAACATCTGAGGTCATCAGTCTCCTAGAACTTGGAACTACTTAAACCTAACTAACCTAAGAACATCACACACATCCATTCCGAGGCAGGATTCGAACCTGCGACCGTAGCAGTCGCACGGTTACAGACTGAAGCGCCTAGAACCGCTCGGCCAACGCGAAACTAGGTATTTCCCTTTCCAGATTTTTCTAGCTTCCCTATCACGTTCAAACTTCAGAAATCCCACGCCCCGACTCTTAGGACATTACCCCTTCGTTGGTTATAGAAGTTTCTTCTCGTGGTCACCTCCCCTTTGGCAGTCACATTCCGGAGGTCCAAATGGGTACTGAATCATTTGCCAATGCGAAGATCATCATGACACTTTCTCATTTACAGGTCACGTGTCCTGTGCATAGACGCTATATGTATTTAATGCTATTGCTTCCATTGCCTCCGGTATCTCCACGCTCCTCTTAGGAGAAGTTCCACATACCAAGAACAGGTGAGTGCCTTGAGCTTCTGCCCACTCCTCCACCCTCTTCGACAAGACCGTTGGGAGAATGACGGTGATTTCTTACGTCGGAAGTCATCAGCCGCCATTTCTGATGATTTTTATTCAAAATTTAAGCAGTAGCAAGGTTCGAAACTCTGACCAATGGCATTTCGATTACTAGTCAAATACAGTATTCCTTTTTTCAAAAATTTTTCTTCGTTTTGGTCGTCATTATTCTCGCAATTTCGTCTGGGTGGACATCACATGACACACCTTGAAGTCCATCATTGAATATTTCACACAGTTTTTTTTTCCTCGGTACAGGGGGCAATGCGCCCCACGGTGAGCTACCGTGCTGGCTCGCTACACCACGGGGGGGGGGGGGGGGGGGTTCTTATTCTTAAACAAACGCAATGGATAAGCTTAATATGGTGTTACTCTTTGCAAAGTAATCTAATCAATTGGAACAGTTTCCTCGCACCACTGAAGATATCGAGCGTAATCTTCCCCACAGACGATACACGGACAATGGATATGACCCACAGCTTTTTTTTTTCACAGTTGATCGGAAGTGGTGGACGCACAACTGATCAAATACTAAGTCGACCATACATAGCCTGTTTGGTGATTTTTGATAACGGTACAAATACTGTCAAGTAACTAGCCGTCGTATTTGCTCTTGATCTCACAAATATATCATGCAATGTATCATGTGATACGCTTATGGATTGCAGTTTTTATACAGTTTTAATAAATGATTATTCTTTGCCATATTGTGTATTTTATCAATGTTTTTAGCTTTGTCTGTAAGTTTGTGACTTACTTCACATGGATAATCTTCAAGAGAATTAGGACACATTTGAAAACAGCTTCCAGTGCCATGGAATTTACGTCCTAAATATGGCATTTATGACGATATGGAATATCAGTTGAACGAAACACACGATTATCGTTTAACATCCCGTTGCAGTCGAGATCATTGTAGAAGCGATACAAGATAGAAGCTAACATTAAAAAGGTGAGAACGGAGCTTTATGTCTTTATACCAAACTGGCAAAAAATTTAATTGACATTTCCTCTTTGTCCTCGTACAGATTTAGCCACTCGAGTGCACCTGTCTGGTAAGGTCAGTCCTCAGTGAAGCCAGTAAACATGTTTCTGAGACGCTGCGGTTTGGCTTTCTTCATTCCCCGACCACTAAAATTATTAAATATATGGGTGAGGCTTAGTTTTTGCTTACCTTCATTTATGATTCTCTGGCAGACTAACTGACGGATATTATAAGGAAATATTTATTTATACTTGTAGTAACAAATACCCACTGAGATTATACCTAAGTTACCGCTCTCGTATCTCTGAATGTTAACGAATGTACGAGGCAGTGTTGAAAAGTAATGCCTCCGAATTTTTTATGTGAAAACTCTTAAAGCTCTTTAAGTAAAACGAATGTTATTAACTTTCTACGTCTTTGTAGTTCATGTCCGCATGTGTATTTCTAAACATAGTCACCTCCGCAACGAACTCATTTCTCACAGCGAGAGACCAGATTGTTGATACGGCAGTGCAAAACGCTTGATTTTTGTTGACGAATCCGTAGGCTCACCTCTGCTTGCACCGATTCATTACTAAGGGAAGTTCTTCAAGGTGTTCCTTAAGTTTTGGAAACAGACGAAAATCCAATGGGCCAGATCGGGACTCTGTGGAGCATGATCGATTACAGTGGAGCCAAGGCGTCGGATTGTTGCAGATGTCGTAGCGATCGTCTGTAGTACGGCATTGCCATGCTGAAAGAGAGGGTGCTCCAGGTGTGGACGAACTCTTCGAATTCATGCTTCCAGTTTTATAGCTATTTCTCACGCAGCGCCATAGTTCTTTTACACACTGCCAGGTTACGCGCTACAATCGGAACCCTCTAGCGGCAGAGGGTTGCTGCTTGCGTCAGCAAAATGAAGAAGTCCTCCGAGTATGATGCATGACATGTAATACTTCAGTTTGTATTAAGAACAGAATTAAAAATTTGAAGGCATTACTTTTCTGTACGACCTCGTAATATGATATTTTACCTGTATAACCTAAGTGAGTCATGGTGCAGATTACAGTTGAATAGGCCTAAGTTGATACTTGACAGCTGGCGTGGACAGGGCTCAGCACCTTTGCGGGCCTACATCAACCAGTAACGTAACGGTTTTGTAAACGTCTCTATGGAAACGTCTCTGACTCATTACAGTTCTTTTTTCGCCTGCAGCTGTTTGCGCTTCGCAGTTGCAAGCTGACAACAGCGGCTTAGTTCAAGGCAGGCTGTGTGAAAGAATCGGTGAAAAATCTAAACTGATGAACCTGAGAGAAGATTAATATTCCGCAAAACAGGTACTTTAAAAACATTACGACCCGGTTTCTCGATAAAATATCCAGCACTGCTACCGCTACGATCAAAACTTAATAACACCGCCTTACTCAGATGCCTAATGATAAAGTTTCATGACCTAAAAAACAACAAGCAGCGACCAAACAACGTAGTAATGGTATTCCTTGCAGTTCACAATTCACTGAGACACATTTTGGTCAACAACGGGTGGCTACGGATACCTTCATTGAAAATCCGTTTTGGCCCTTCAGGGAACATTCTACCTCCAGAATCGCGTCATTCTAAAAATGCCTGAAACACAATGGGTTATTTGTCGTAGAAAAGACGCATAATTCCCTGCTCGACGAGACAGGAGATGGGGAATTGTCAAAATTTTACAGGCCAAAGAAGCAGTCTATGTAATTTTCTCACATACAGAACGAACTGGGAGGTTGACGCGAAACCATGCAGCCTCTTAGGCAGCTTCATCTCGATAGCGTCCCATACCCAAGATTTCGGTAGTATGCTCGTGTGACGGCTTGTTTCTTACGAACGTGATCTCTTAGCACCATACGATGACGGCTCCAACTACTCGGCATCATCTGGCCCGATGACGGCTGGGTTTTCATCTTCTTCAGAAATGCTAAATTCCCATCTTCCCACTGCTCGCTTTATCTTTTCGTCCTGGGGCCACAGTGAAACACCCAGAACATCCGTCTTCTGGGTTGGCCTGACACACTTGCAAAATTCGCCCTGTTACCTCGGTTAGGCTGCTGGCGGTCTCTGTCGTGCACGTTGCTGAAAACTTACCCTTGGCTGAATCTCATTTTTTCGACCATTGCGCCATTTTGTTAGGCTACTTTAGCTCAGAGCCTCCACTTGTCTTGAACTTCCCAGATCATCACAGACAGCACGGCTTTAGCAGCCATCAGATCAACCCACAACATTCCTTCCTCGGAGCAATAGAGGTTGCAGCATTATGCATATGACGCAATCTGTGGTGTGAGGTACCAGTAGTATATGGTATCTTTGTAGCGGGAAAGGCCGCCGGAATTGCAGTGTATTAGTGTGATGGGATAATAGGTTTTCATTAATATTTTAATAATGGTGCATTCAAGTTACCAAAAATCGTCGAATACGTATCTGCAAAAAGAAAGCTACCGCTTGCTTGTTTCGGGCTTCAAATTACATTCATAACTAAAACAACTGCACACGTGGTCTTGGCTTAGCGTCTTTGTTAGTAATCAAAACGTCCTCGGTCTCGGGTGCGAAACACGCCACTGCTTAAATTTTGATTAATAATCAGCATTGGCGGCCGAAGACTTCCGGCATAAGAAGTCCCTCTCATTCTGCCAACGGCCTTCTCAAAGAGGGTGGAGGAATGGAGAGAGGTTCAGGGCACTCTCTTATTCTAGGGGTGGGAAACCACCCGTAAAGACGCAAGAATCAGCAATGATTAACGGCATGAGGATGTAAAAGACAAAGTAAATGGCTGCATTGAAGACACGTAAAATGTAAAATGTTATCAGGAGAAAGAAAACTGGCGTTCTACGGATCGGAGCGTGAAATGTCAGATCCCTTAATCGGGCAGGTAGGTTAGATAGTTTAAAAAGGGAAATGGATAGGTTGAAGTTAGATATAGTGGGGCTTAGTGAAGTTCGGTGGCAGGAGGAACAAGACTTCTGGTCAGGTGAATACAGGGTTACAAATACAAAATCAAATAGGGGTAATGCAGGAGTAGGTTTAATAATGAATAGGAAAATAGGAATGCGGCTACGCTACTACAAACAGCATAGTGAACGCATTATTGTGGCCAAGATAGACACAAAGCCCATGCCTACTACAGTAGTACAAGTTTATATGCCAACTAGCTCTGCAGATGATGAAGAAATTGATGAAATGTATGTTGAGATAAAAGAAATTATTCAGGTAATGAAGGGAGACGAAAATTTAATAGTCATGGGTGACTGGAATTCGAGAGTAGGGAAAGGGAGAGATGGAAACATAGTGGGTGAATATGGATTGGAAAGAGGAAGCCGTCTGGTAGAATTTTGCACAGAGCATAACGTAATCATAGCTAACACTTGGTTCAAGAATCAAAAAAGGAAGTTGTATACATGGAAGAATTCTGGAGATACTAAAAGGTATCAGATAAATTATATAATGGTAAGACAGAGATTTAGGAACCAGGTTTTAAATTGTAAGACATTTTCAGGGGCAGATGTGGACTCTGACCACAATCTATTGGTTATGAACTGCAGATTGAAACTGAAGAAACTGCAAAAAGGGGGGAATTTAAGGAGATGGGACCTGGATAAACTGAAAGAACCAGAGGTTGTAGAGAGTTTCAGGGAGAGCATAAGGGAACAATTGACAGGAATGGGGGAAAGAAATACAGTAGAAGAAGAATGGGTAGCTCTGAGGGATGAAGTAGTGAAGGCAGCAGAGGATCAAGTAGGTAAAAAGACGAGGGCTAGTAGAAATCCTTGGGTAACAGAAGAAATATTGAATTTAATTGATGAAAGGAGAAAATATAAAAATGCAGTAAATGAAGCAGGCAAAAGGAATACAAACGTCTCAAAAATGAGATCGACAGGAAGTGCAAAATGGCTAAGCAGGGATGGCTAGAGGACAAATGTAAGGATGTAGAGGCTTGTCTCACTAGGGTTAAGATAGATACTGCCTACAGGAAAATTAAAGAGACCTTTGGAGATAAGAGAACCACTTGTATGAATATCAAGAGCTCAGATGGCAACCCAGTTCTAAGCAAAGAAGGGAAGGCAGAAAGGTGGAAGGAGTATATAGAGGGTTTATACAAAGGCGATGTACTTGAGGACAATATTATGGAAATGGAAGAGGATGTAGATAAAGATGAAATGGGAGATAAGATACTGCGTGAAGAGTTTGACAGAGCACTGAAAGGCCTGAGTCGAAACAAGGCCCCGGGAGTAGACAACATTCCATTAGAACTACTGATGGCCTTGGGAGAGCCAGTCCTGACAAAACTGTACCATCTGGTGAGCAAGATGTATGAGACAGGCGAAATACCCACAGACTTCAAGAAGAATATAATAATTCCAATCCCAAAGAAAGCAGGTGTTGACAGGTGTGAAAATTACCGAACTATCAGTTTAATAAGTCACAGCTGCAAAATACTAACGCGAATTCTTTACAGACGAATGGAAAAACTAGTAGAAGCGGACCTCGGGGAAGATCAGTTTGGATTCCGTAGAAATGTTGGAACACGTGAGGCAATACTAACCTTACGACTTATCTTAGAAGAAAGATCTAGAAAAGGCAAACCTACGTTTCTAGCATTTGTAGACTTAGAGAAAGCTTTTGCCAACGTTAACTGGAATACTCTCTTTCAAATTCTGAAGGTGGCAGGTGTAAAATACAGGGAGCGAAAGGCTATTTACAATTTGTACAAAAACCAGATGGCAGTTATAAGAGTCGAGGGGCATGAAAGGGAAGCAGTGGTTGGGAAGGGAGTGAGACAGGGTTGTAGCCTCTCCCCGATATTATTCAATCTGTATATTGAGCAAGCAGTAAAGGAAACAAAAGAAAAATTCGGAGTAGGTTTTAAAATTCATGGAGAAGAAGTAATTCTGTCAGAGACAGCAAAGGACTTGGAAGAGCAGTTGAACGGAATGGACAGTGTCTTGAAAGGAGGATATAAGATGAACATCAACAAAAGCAAAACGAGGATAATGGAATGTAGTCAAATTAAACCGGGTGATGCTTAGGGAATTAGATTAGGAAATGAGACACTTAAATTAGTAAAGGAGTTTTGCTATTTAGGGAGTAAAATAACTGATGATGGTCGAAGTAGAGAGGAAATAAAATGTAGACTGGCAATGGCAAGGAAATCGTTTCTGAAGAAGAGAAATTTGTTAACATCGAGTATAGATTTAAGTGTCAGGAAGTTGTTTCTGAAAGTATTTGTATGGAGTGTAGCCATGTATGGAAGTGAAACATGGACGATAACCAGTTTGGACAAGAAGAGAATAGAAGCTTTCGAAATGTGGTGCTACAGAAGAATGCTGAAGATAAGGTGGGTAGATCACGTAACTAATGAGGAGGTATTGAATAGGATTGGGGAGAAGAGAAGTTTGTGGCACAACTTGACTAGAAGAAGGGATCGGTTGGTAGGACATGTTTTGAGGCATCAAGGGATCACAAAATTAGCATTGGAGGGCAGCGTGGAGGGTAAAAATCGTAAAGGGAGACCAAGAGATCAATACACTAAGCAGATTCAGAAGGATGTAGGTTGCAGCAGGTACTGGGAGATGAAGAAGCTTGCACAGGATAGAGTAGCATGGAGAGCTGCATCAAACCAGTCTCAGGACTGAAGACCACAACAAGAACAACAAGACAGGTATGTAGTATTTCACCCCTACTGTTCAAAGCGTACAGCGAATAAGCAATAATGGCAATAATAGAATGGTTCAGGAGTGGAATTAAGATTCAGTGAGAAGGGATAACAATGATGCAATTCTGCGATGACATAGCTATTAATCTGCTGAATGGAATGAACAATCTAATGAGTAGAGAATATGGCTTGAGGTTAAATCGAAGAAAGATAGAGGTAATTTAGCAGAAATGAGAACAGTGAGAACCTTAACATCGGGTTGATGGTCACAACGATGAAGTTAAGGAACTCTGCTACCTTACATTATTTATTTTATTTATTTATTTATTGTTCCGTGGGACCAAATTAAGGAGAAGTCTCCATGGTCATGGAACGAGTCAATATATGAAATTATAACACGATATTAGAAACAGATAAAATGAAATATAATAAAAACATATTCAGGTGACAAGTCGTAAGTTTAAATGAAGAAAATCAACAATGTAACACTGGAATTTGCTTAATTTTTTAGCTCTTCCAGGAGCTCCTCGACAGAATAGAAGGAGTGAGTCATGAGGAAACTCTTCAGTTTAGTCTTAAAAGAGTTTGGGCTATTGCTAAGATTTTTGAGTTCTTGTGGTAGCTTGTTGAAAATGGATGCAGCAGAATACTGCACTCCTTTCTGCACAAGAGTCAAGGAAGTGCATTCTACATGCAGATTTGATTTCTGCCTAGTATTAACTGAGTGAAAGCTGCTAACTCTTGGGAATAGGCTAATATTGCTAACGACAAACGACATTAAAGAAAATATATACTTTGAGGGCAATGTCAGAATTCCCAGATTTTTGAATAGGGGTCGACAAGAGGTTCTCGAACTTACACCACATATAGCTCGAACAGCCCGCTTTTGAGCCAAAAACACCCTTTTTGAATCAGAAGAATTACCCCAAAAAATAATACCATACGACATAAGCGTATGAAAATATGCGAAGTAGACTACTTTTCGTGTTGCAGTGTCACTTATTTCAGATACTGTTCTAATGGTAAATAAAGCAGCATTTAGTTTCTGAACAAGATCCTGGAGATGGGCTTTCCACAACAGCTTACTATCTATCCGAACGCCTAGGAACTTGAACTGTTCCGTCTCGCTTATAATATGCCCATTCTGTCTGATCAAAATATCGGTTCTTGTTGAATTGTGAGTTAGAAACTGTAAAAACTGACAGCAAATTATGTGAATTTAAATGCTCCAGTAACCTTGTATATACAACCTTCTCCATAACTTTAGCAAACACCGATGGCATAGAAATAGGTCTAAAATTGTCAGCATTGTCAATGTCTCCCTTTTTATAAAGTGGCTTCACTACCGAGTACTTTAATCAGTCAGGAAACCGACCACTCCTAAAGGAAAAGTTACAGATATGGCTGAGGACTGGGCTAACATACATAAAACAATACTTCAGTATTCTGCTAGATGCCCCGTCATATCCATGAGAGTTCTTGGTCTTTAGTGATTTAATTATTAACTCAATCTCCCTCTTGTCAGTATCATGGAGGAGCATTTCAGGTAACAGTCTCGGAACACTTTTTTCTAAGAGCGCTGTATGATTCCATGTTGGGACTAGGTTTCTATTTAGTTCACCTGCTATATTCAGAAAGTGATTATTAAATACTGTACATATCTGCGACTTATCAGTAACACGGACATTCCCACTATGCACTGATTCTATGTCCTCGACCTGTCTCTGCAGACCAGCAACTTCCTTTACGACTAACCATATGGTTTTAATTTTATACTGAGACTTAGCTATTCTATCTGCATACCACATACTTTTTGCCTTCCTAATAACATTTTTAAGCACCTTACAATACTGTTTGTAATGGGCTGCTGCATTTAGATTTTGACTGTTTCTAACGTTTTGATATAATTGCCACTTTGTTCTACAAGATATTCTTATCCCTCTAGTCAGCCACCCAGGCTGCCTGTTTGTGCTAGTACCTTGTTTTAAACGTTCTAATGGAAAGCAACTTTCAAAGAGCATGAGAAAAGTCCTGAGAAAAGCATTATATTTATCGTCTACTGTATCAGCGCTATAAACATCTTGCCACTCTTGTTCCTTTATAAGGCTTACAAAGGTCTCTACAGCAACTGGATCAGCTTTCCTGAACAGCTGATGACTATATTTAACACGTGTTGCAGCACAAAAATCTTTTAAAGTTAAAATTTGTGCATCATGATCTGAAAGGCCATTCACCTTTTTGCTAACAGAATGCCCTTCTAGTAATGAGGAATGAACAAAAATGTTGTCTATGGTTGTTCTACTATTCCCTTGCACTATCGTTGGAAAGAATACGGTTTGCATAAGATTATATGAATTAAAGAGGTCTACCAGTATCCTCTTCCTTGCACAATCACTTATACAATTAATATTGAAGTCACCACATATAACAAACTTTTTGTATTTCCTATAAAGTGAACCAAGAACCTCCTCTAGCTTTAGCAAAAATGTTGTGAAATCGGAGTCTGGGGATCTATAAATAACAACAGTTAGAAGTTTAGCTCCGTTAAATTTAACCACACCTGCACAACATTCAAACACCTTTTCAGTGCAGTACTTTGAAACATCAATTGACTCAAATGGGATGCCGTTTTTCACATACATGGCTACTCCCCCACACCGCAAAGAGCTCCTCGAAAAGCTGGCAGCCAACCTGTATCCTGGTAAAGGAAGCCTCTGAATTATCTCCTTATTTAAGAAGTGTTCAGATATACCAATAATTTCAGAGTCAACATCTATTAGCAGTTCACTAACTTTATCTCTAATACCTTGTATATTTTGATGAAATATACTAATTCCCTCATTACTCGGATACCTAAGCTTTGTGAAAAGTGATTCCGTTGTTAGAGAGACTTCCCTTAGCCAGGAATACCTATCAGCTGACTTCAATCTAAAAAAGGTGCAGCTCTAACACCCACTACTGCAAGAATTTTCCCATGAGTGATCCCACCAACCCCACCTATGCTGTCACCTATAAGCTTTGCCAACCTCCCCTTCCCATACCTGTTGAGGTGCAGGCCATGTCTAGTGAAACCCGTCCTGCTGATAGACTCCACCGACACCACTGAAATGTGACCCATGCATTCTGTCATCAGCGCACCCCGAAGTCGCATGTTATTACGCCTGACGTCTGTATTAAGATGAGGCCGATCGTGACGCTGAAACAGTTCCACGAAATGCACATTCGTGTTGCCAGTCTGAATGGCTATCTTTTCCAGGTCACCATCTATGTTATACTCCCCATCCCTATCAATACTATTACCAGCCCCACCCACAATCTCTTTAGTAAAATCCCTACATAACCCCCCTATGTTAAGTCACCTGAGCCAACCCTGCATTAGGCTTAACAATGCTGATGACCTGGTACTCACTCCCCAGCACTTCCTGCAACTGCTGGCCTACACCTCTGCCATGAGAACTACCTAACAGCAGAACCTTCTTCTCCCTCTTCGACTTTGCAACAGTTCTAGGCACAATAACTACTGAGGTCTGCTGCATACTTCCTAGATCTACAGCTACTAGAGATTCCTCTCCACTGGACTCTGACAGTTGGTCATATCTGTTGTAAACACCAATAGTAAAACTATCTGAAAATCTTCTTCTTCTAGCAGATCTCTCGCCAACAGCCAGCTCCCATTCCCCAACCCCCTTCTCCCTCCTCATCCTATCTAGCTCCTCCTGTGCGTTTTTCAACTACACCTGAAGGGCACAGATCTTACGCTCCTGCTCCTCTATCAACTTACTCTTGCTACATAACCTGCAGTTCCAGGAGAGGATCTCACCAGAATGCCCACTGGCTTCCCCACTGCATTCCCCCCAGTGAAAATACTTCGAACAAGTCTCACACCGCAATCCACTACTCACGAACCTACGGCAAAGCCCACACTTCTCACTCATGGTAAAATTTTACTTTTTCTAAGTTCCGCTACTACAATAAGAAGATGTTAAAAACCTGACTACAATAATCACAAACTTACTCTACAAGGGAAGTAACTAACAGTATTAATAAACAACAAATGTGAATATAACAAAAGACTAATACAGAAAGAGAATCAAACGTCTAATGACACAGTAAAGCAGCTGAAAACAGTTCCCAAAAGGTTCTTCTGAAATTATTTCACCAGAAAACACCAAGAACACCGGTTGAAGACTACTAAAGTTCCTAAATAAACCACTGTACACAAACAATTAATTAGTACTTAGCTTTCGATGCGCCGCTACAGCTGCAACTGGTCAGCGCGGAATGTAAACACAGGCAAGAGGCTAAGTTGCTCGATACGAAACACTCACAAATATCAGGTCACAACACAAGAAAGGCAGAGGTGAATGAAGAAACCACTAATACGTCACTTACATAGTAAATATTATCACAAAAACCGTTAAAATATGTATCTGAAACCTAAGAATATATGAAAACTTAGAGAGCGATCTCACACGCAGTCACTCGCATATGACGTCACACCAAAGCAGTAACATAACTAGTGGCGTCGGAACAAGAAGGATATCAAAAGAAGACTAGCACTGGCAGAAAGGTCATACTTGGCCAGTAGAAGGCTACTAGTATCAAACAATGGCCTTTGTTTGAGGAAGAAATATCAGAGAGTGTGGGTCTGCAGTACAGCATTGTATGGTAGTGAAACATGGACTGTGGGAAAACTGGAACAGAAGAGAATCAAAGCATTTGAGATTTGGTGCTACAGAGGAACGTTGAAAATTAGCTGGACTGTTAATGAAGGAATGAGGAGTTTCTGCGCAGAATCGGTGAGGGAAGGAATATGTGGAAAACAGTGATAAAGACGAGGGACAAGATGATAGGACACCTGTTAAGACATGAAGGGATGCGCTCCATGATACTAGATTGAGGACAAAAATTATAGAGGAAGACACAGACTGGAATACATACAGCAAATAATAGGGGGCGTTGGTTGCAAGCTCTACTCGGAGATGAAGAGGTGGCACAGGAGATGAATTCGTGGCGGGCCGCATCAAACCAGTCAGAAGATTGATGACTCCCCCCACCCACAAAACAAAACTAGAAACGAAAGCTAAATAACAGACATTGGTCTTTGGATGTCTTCGCAGATCTACCTAGAGAGTAGGTTCCCAAGCGAAGTAGCGGCACTGCCTGGCCAGATCGGAAGGGATAGTCAGACGCGTTGTTGCAAGGGGAACAGTTATGTTTTAGTTTTATGCAAATTCATAAAAACATTAGAACGGAAGGGGAAGTCTTATGGGGCAGTGCGTTGTCGAGTGTGATTGGCCATATCTTAATTTTGTGCAGAAATAATAAGTTCAGAACAGTTTAAGAATCATGTAATCAGTGAATGGCGTCACAAGATAAACTTTGTAAATATGATTATAGCGTGTGACTTGTTAAACGAGATGTATAATGTTTGACACTTGCAGTTTTTTGTGTTCTGCTAGAATAAATGCCATTGGCATCAATGAAAAAGAGACGAACTAACAACTTAATTGCATAACACCAGCTCCTTGCTAACGGTTTATTAGAGCCTCAAAACGTCATTTGTTTCAACACAGATGCGCTGAGGGAATATAATTAGTATTTATCCCTTAGATAGCCGTATGTTCTGCCAGTTCTTCCTCGTCATGCCGACTTGTCTGTCCACGTTGGAAGCGTCTTTTTTCCTAACCACTGTGACGTACGATGGCGCAGTATCACAGTACATCTCTACCAGCGAAGGACAGGCTCCTGCCACGTTACTGCTCTTCAAACAAAGAAACGAGTTACCAAATGATACTCCATGTTATCAGCGGACTGCGGAATTTTGTTTAGGCTCTTCTAGCGGCGAGCCACATTACTTGGCGCGGGGATGTTACTGTGAGCCAAAATTGCAGACATGTACTTACAAGCAAACAGAAAATTAATTACATCACTTTCCTTTTTAAAATTAGTAATTAAACTGTATAACCATACCTCATACTTTACTTTCTCCATATTACCATGGAAAAGACGGGAATATTAAGACATGGTAAAATACAAGATGATTCAGCTGGCCCGACCGCTGGCTTTTATGCGCTCTGCAACTCTATGAGATGCCATGAGAAAGATTTTCATAATATCCCGCTCGCTACATGCAAGCTCTTAATCATATATATAAAATAAACAGGATCTTTTTATAGGAACTTCAATGTATTTAAATTTTGTACTGATATTTGTTTTCGCTAGAGGCCTTAGCTTTCGAATTATTCAAGAAAAATGTATTTGATCGTGTTGTGGAATGCATAAGACCCAATGGCAGGGGCAGATGAATCACCCTATGTAAGTTGCAATAGGCATTTCGCAGTGATTAGGAACTATAGATGTTGATCAAACAGTCATCTTATGGAATGTGATGTGACTAGTGATTTAGGCCTCTAAATGGCGAGGTCATCAGCGTCCAGCTATCTCGTGACAGAGCGTGAACCTGTCTTTGAGCGCTAGAACGTGGACACAGTCATGGAACTCATCCCTTTAAGAAGTTCCTTACTCAATTCTCTCTATTCTTCTGTAGTGATTTGTTCATTGGTGAGTACTAGACTAGCACAACTGCTCTGAGTGTTGTGTTACACTATATCGAAACACTCTGACAAAACAAAAGAGGAATTCAACAGCTGCCAGAATGTCTTAACCTCAGATGCTGGCATATTTGGCCCGGTAGGGGCGGCATCAACCTGCTGAAGACAACGATAAAGTTTCTGTTGCTCATATTTGCATCCTGAAATCACTCAGTTACCTAAGTTAGACCTTTGCTCTGTGTTTTCAGCCGAGTTGCAGGAACAGAACCAAAAATTTTAACAAGTATTCCAGTGCCTTTTGCTTATTGCTGCGACATGTCCTCTGAGTAATATTCTGTGTGAATCTCATACGCATGTGAACGTTGGGGCACACCTTAGAAATGCACCTGAATCTGGATATAAGGGAGAGGCTTGTACATTGACTCGGTATGTACCTTCAGGCAATCTTATATCTCTGGTCTCTACTCCCTAAGTTCAGCATTTTTCACACCAAAGGTTGCCTATTGTAATGAGTACAGCCAGCTATTGTTGCAGGTGCAAGGAGCAATTATTTCAATTTCCTATGTGAATTATTGGTTTTTTCACCTAAGTAAGTTTCTCTGTTCTTAATTTAGTGATATTCCAGCTGCATATGCACAAATGAGACCAAACGTAAGTGGATAATAATTATGATAGACATTTATCTTAATAATGATGTAGCAATTTTTTTGCCATTTTATGTTTTGTTAAGTATTTATTGAGGTTGGAGGAAAATTGTACCTCGAGGCAGAGATATTGGACCATGACGATTCCCCAAGGTACTTAGTAATAGATATTTACCATATGCCAATACAGATCAACAATATAAAAATGCTACAATAGGCTTACAACAATAAAAGTAATTTCTTGCTTTCAAATGTTTATTAACACTAATTTTAGGGCTGATTTGTCAACCATAAATATTAGTTTTGCGTGTGTTTGTTTTGTTGTCCAGTTTATTGGCCCTGCATTTATATCGAATAATGTATATTCATAATAAATGACCTGTCCACCTATTTTATGGCGTGGCTCATGGTACAAAGCAACAGTGTACCTTGAGCCAAATACGAAATTTTGAAAAATTAGCTCTATGATACGGACTATTAATAAAATGGTTATGTATAGTGATTCATTAGATAGGAAATAAGATAATATTGCTTCTGCCATGACGGTCCAAAGGTAACGTGCGCAATGTACAAGCTTTTCCCCTGCCCTACAAAGTCATGTGATACTAAGGAGTCTGTCACATGAGTCACAATACATATAACTGTTCATAATGGGCTCAGGGTATGACGATTGTGTGAAGTAAGAAATAAGATAGTTCAGCATCTCGAGACACAACTGTGTAAGTAAATGCTTATCCCTTTGCATACTAACATTTTAAGAAAGCTTTGTTTCGTCGTCATGAATATATTGCGACCTATTAGGTGTGCTACAACATATTTACATCCATGTATCAGTTTGTAACGTGCGCGTGGGGCACACAATACTCCTTAAAGCCTGTACTACAAGTGAATGGGGTTCACCTTAAAAGACAGGATTTTTGTATAGACATTGACCGCGTGTACCTGAATGGTGGCAAATCTGACTTACACCCACTCTGTAATAACAATGAAACGTCAAATAAGTCCAAAATGCAACTACACGTCAGGACGGACAAAAAGCAACACATAAGATGCTACCAATTTGTTAATAATACGGTCGCCAACCTAATTAGGCATTAACTAAGTTTCTTCCCTGTACAAGTTGGCAGATATTCGTGCAAAGCAACAAGTAGTAACACTGCATAATACAGTAGAATTTTAGAACCAGAAAATCTATTGAACTGATAGTTTCACGTTCTGTACTGATATGGTAAAACCATAAATACATAACACTACACTATAATGTATACTACAAAACTTCGTACTGTCTATTGATCTAATTAAAATCGGGCATTGGTTACCCTAGAAATAGCACTTTCGAACCACACACAAAATGTCAATTTTGATAAAGATAAAACACTGATAAATTTTGACATATATATTGACTTTAACTTTTGCTGGTCAAATCAATGTGGAACACTTCAGAATTCAAATGAATAAAAGGGGGGGGGGGGACCCTGAAACTGTTATGATCACTGTATTAAAAAAATTGATTACTGAAATCATTATGCGCTCAAGATTTCCAATATATAAGTTACTACACTTTTTATCTTATTTCTTGCTCATTTAAATACCTTTATATCTGTCTCGTAATAATTAAACTTCATTACTAAATCAATATTAAAGTTATTTTCCAACTTTATAAGACCTTAGTCATTCATTTACTGGTTCATTAACAAAACCGTTCTTTAAACACCATTCTTACATAGTTAGGTCTGCAAGTAATTATTATTAACAAAATTTCAATTTTTCATTTCGGGACACTCGGATTGCACAACATTTGGAAAGGACCCTATCTAGGTTAGTTGTGAGGATAATTAAATGATAGGAAAGTTCTGGTAAAATTTAAGTTATTATTGCATAAGTCATTCTCTGGTCCATGCGAATCCAGTACTAAAAGTTTCAACCTGCTTGTATCGATGCGGCGGTTGGCGGGCGGCGAGATGGCGAGGCACAGAGCACACATACAACCACAGCTATGGCTCTTGACGTATCGGCACTTTAATTCTTCTTAGCGTCGCAATACTTTTCCGTTTAGTGCCTATGGAATTTTTCCATGCTGTATGGGCGTTGGAACGGCATACCCGAGGCTCAATGAAACTACGTCTTCCAGGAGAGCCTCCTCGCTCCAGAACGTGTTGCTCAGACCAATGCCAAACTCCAACTACTACTGCTGAGCCCGTTGTGCCGTGCAGCGTCCGTGCGCATTTTCCCGCGCTCGCCTGCCATCCACCTTTTACCGCTCCCTTACAGACAGGGTATTCACCCGAGGTTTTGCATTCTACATATCTTAACACATTGCCTACGTATGGACCAGACGCACAGTTACAATTTTAAAAATTTTACAATAGTTTCAACATTTGTTACATTTCAATTCTATTACAATATTGCTTGACATTTGACAAACATTAATATTCACATTGAAACTTATTTACAGTTTTCTTAACACAATGACATTAAACAAAAAAAAAAAAAAAACCCACATGAAATCAGAACATCAATCACACTAGTTTATCGAAAAATTAGATGGAAAAAAAATTTACTTATATGTACAATAGTACAGCGTTGTTGTTGTTACAAGTTTCTATTCAGTTTTATGAAATCACCTGATTCTAGATAAACAGAAAACATCGTCTCCGATTTACAGACCCAGACAGTGCAGCGAGGTGAGTGAGTTTATACGCTAGAGAACAGCAGAGATCGTCTTCGCTTCTCTCAGTACGATACTGGAAACGAAACTTTCAAAACAGCCACGAAGTGAATAACACGGAAAGACACATAGAGATTAACGAATGGTACTGCATTACCTACATATTCCTGCTACAAACCGAACTTGACAATAGTTCGTTTGGAAGGTATGTGGTCGGACGTACTAGTGAGCACAGATCGGGTGTTAAAGGGTTCGAGATCGGGCGTTAAAGGACTCGACTACCACGTAGGCTCTGTGTGTGTGTGTGTGTGTTTGTGTGTGTGTACTTTTTTTAAAATTTTCTTTCGTTGTAGTTTGCTGTTTCCTTGGATGCGTAACAGCTCTTATTTGACCCTTATCGTGTCATCACTTTTGAGATATTTTTAATTGAATGTACACTCCTGGAAATGGAAAAAAGAACACATTGACACCGGTGTGTCAGACCCACCATACTTGCTCCGGACACTGCGAGAGGGCTGTACAAGCAATGATCACATGCACGGCACAGCGGACACACCAGGAACCGCGGTGTTGGCCGTCGAATGGCGCTAGCTGCGCAGCATTTGTGCACCGCCGCCGTCAGTGTCAGCCAGTTTGCCGTGGCATACGGAGCTCCATCGCAGTCTTTAACACTGGTAGCATGCCGCGACAGCGTGGACGTGAACCGTATGTGCAGTTGACGGACTTTGAGCGAGGGCGTATAGTGGGCATGCGGGAGGCCGGGTGGACGTACCGCCGAATTGCTCAACACGTGGGGCGTGAGGTCTCCACAGTACATCGATGTTGTCGCCAGTGGTCGGCGGAAGGTGCACGTGCCCGTCGACCTGGGACCGGACCGCAGCGACGCACGGATGCACGCCAAGACCGTAGGATCCTACGCAGTGCCGTAGGGGACCGCACCGCCACTTCCCAGCAAATTAGGGACACTGTTGCTCCTGGGGTATCGGCGAGGACCATTCGCAACCGTCTCCATGAAGCTGGGCTACGGTCCCGCACACCGTTAGGCCGTCTTCCGCTCACGCCCCAACATCGTGCAGCCCGCCTCCAGTGGTGTCGCGACAGGCGTGAATGGAGGGACGAATGGAGACGTGTCGTCTTCAGCGATGAGAGTCGCTTCTGCCTTGGTGCCAATGATGGTCGTATGCGTGTTTGGCGCCGTGCAGGTGAGCGCCACAATCAGGACTGCATACGACCGAGGCACACAGGGCCAACACCCGGCATCATGGTGTGGGGAGCGATCTCCTACACTGGCCGTACACCACTGGTGATCGTCGAGGGGACACTGAATAGTGCACGGTACATCCAAACCGTCATTGAACCCATCGTTCTACCATTCCTAGACCGGCAAGGGAACTTGCTGTTCCAACAGGACAATGCACGTCCGCATGTATCCCGTGCCACCCAACGTGCTCTAGAAGGTGTAAGTCAACTACCCTGGCCAGCAAGATCTCCGGATCTGTCCCCCATTGAGCATGTTTGGGACTGGATGAAGCGTCGTCTCACGCGGTCTGCACGTCCAGCACGAACGCTGGTCCAACTGAGGCGCCAGGTGGAAATGGCATGGCAAGCCGTTCCACAGGACTACATCCAGCATCTCTACGATCGTCTCCATGGGAGAATAGCAGCCTGCATTGCTGCGAAAGGTGGATATGCACTGTACTAGTGCCGACATTGTGCATGCTCTGTTGCCTGTGTCTATGTGCCTGTGGTTCTGTCAGTGTGATCATGTGATGTATCTGACCCCAGGAATGTGTCAATAAAGTTTCCCCTTCCTGGGACAATGAATTCACGGTATTCTTATTTCAATTTCCAGGAGTGTATTTGTCTTCAGAGTACACCACACAGCCAGCTCATACTATTATTAATAGAAAATTAATTTAGACTACATGTTCGTTTGGTCGCACACACACGTTGTGCACGGAACATTCGTGGTTATAGGTAGACAAATACCGCAGAACCACAGTAAAATCAAATGTTACAGGACGCATTTGTGTGTCAGTGGTAAGGTGGTCTTAGATGCGGACACTTGCGGAAAAAGTGAATCTGTACAAAGAGTTGAAAAGTCTGCCATCCTGTGTTTCCAACAAGGCAGTGACGCAGGTTGGCAACGTAAGACGTAGCTTCACAAGGTCTTGTGAAAGGATTGTAGTACTTCTATGTAGGTTGGGGCACCCGAAGAAAAAGTCATGTGCGTCCTCTTCTCCAAAACAACAGAACGCTGTGCCGGTGACGTGCAGCCTGTGGAAGATGTTTACGGAAACATCCGTGGTTAAACCTGAGTGTACCTATTAGAGAGGAGAATTTTCTTAGAAGCAGAGACCGGTGTGTGAACTGTTGCGCACTTCTTGCCTTTATGTCTTGTTGACTATGACCGTCTGTCACATCATGGTCTCTACGATGCAGTGTCTTTCGCCATGACTCGCTTTCACGCGGAAGTACTGTTTGTAAACGTAGCACTTGTCGGTTGTCATCCGTCTGAAAAGCGTTAATAATTTAGGCGTTACCTCTCTAAAGCGTTTTGTCTAGTTTCTCAATAGAGCAATAATATATGAACGCTCTCGTATGTGACATACTATGCCAAAGAGTAAATAAACTGTGTGTTGTCAATAAAGTTCTTGAAGGTATGTAACTTCACCGTCACTTACAGCGTGTCCACAACCTGGAACCAGTTGATTATCCACCCAGAGCACAGTTTTCGCAGTGGTACCTTGATCAGTGTGAAATGCATCTTACATTTCCATCCTCTGTGTTGTTTGCCGATGAAGCAACGTTCGGGCGTGATGGAGTCTTCAACAAGCACAATTCGCATGTTTGGAGTGAGGATAACCCACATGTCACAGTTACTAGCGCTCATCAAGTGCGGTTCTTCGTTAATGTGTGGGTTGGTGTTGTTGGGGACTGTTTAGTTGGGCCGTATCTGCTACATAGGCCATTAAATGACAGGCACTGTTACAATTTTCTCACCAGAGCATTGCCAGAATTGCTGGAAGACGTGCCGCTCCCTACAAGTCGACGCATATGGTTCCAACATGACGGGGCGCCGGCACATTCCAGTCGTCGTGTGGGTCGATTCCTGGACCGACGGCTCCCAGAAACGTGGATTGGCAGAGGTGGTCCTATGGCCTGCTCGATCCCTAGATATGTCCCCTCTGGACTTTTTTGTGTGGGGAGAGAAGCGCAACCTTGCTTACGTAGCTCCTGTTGCATCAGAAGAGGATCTGGTTGCCCGGATAGTAGCAGCAGCAGGAGTAATTCAGGATACTCCGGGGGATTTTGCCCATGTCAGACAGAACATGATCCGACGGTGTAACCTTTGTTTACGTGTCAATGGAGGCATTTTTGAAACTCTACTGTAATTGAAGTTGGGTTGTGTTAATGTGTTGTCTGTTGGTCATAAAAAAATTGAAAAGTGTTTGTTGGTTTAATTAATTTGCCACCAGAGAAATCTTCCTCTACCGGTTTAAACACACCTCATAGGAAAAAATGACATTAGGGAAAAATATTTGTTTTGATGTCCCCTACAAGCTCCCTGAGTTTGTCGGTTCAAATACTTTTCACCCTGTATATTTGGTGAAAGTTGATACGCAACAGTGAAATGCTAGCACCCGTGCCACAGTCATTCTGTACCAGACGGGAAGCGTATATTGACGTTGCCGGTGGTCATTTTGAACACACCCTTTGATAGTCAGTCATGTCGTTAGTGGTCGGAATCGACGTAACTACTATATGCAGTTGTGTTGTTCTTCAGTGTGTGCTACCACAGATACTGCACAAGTGTTGGTCTGGGAACTTTTCAAACTATGATATCACGTAAACAACTAGCACTAGAATCCTGCAACAAACACCACTGACATTCTAATTTGCCCTACTTTTAGTTTGTTAATGTCAATAAGGATTTTTCTATTTAATAAAGTGTATGTTTCCACAAAAAATACACTTTGTTAATATTATTACACTCTGTTAATTGGTTAACAATACGAGCCCCTGATTACCAATCCATTCTCCAAAAACAGCACATCAATAGCATTTCCATTTCCTCAATATTTGCGGTCCAAGTTTTAGGTGATTCATGCTCTATATTAAATGTATTTGCAAAGTAACGTGTTATGTATTTTTAATGTTAGTTACGTATTGTGTAGACAGTTAAGCCACACCTCGTCGGCCATGCACCACCTTGTACCTTGAAATGTAAGAACGTCTACCATGGAACATGAAATATTCACAAATCAAGTGACTTGAATGTTTTAACAGTCTTACCATTTTTGAAAAAGGAAATTTGTGTTAGTTTTCAACAGCTTCTGTTTCAAAATGTGTTTAACTTGTAACTAGTTTTCAATAATACTTCAGTTTAATTTTGCTTTCTGGTTGCTGGTACATGGTAGAATAATAATGCAACAGATAGAGTGTTAAATACACCATTCACAATATTTTCTCGATTGCATCGCTTTTAAGTAGCAATTTGATAGTTATTTCTAGGGACATCTGAAAGTTGTATCTTAGAACATTTTTCTCACTAAGGAAAACATTAACCAGAGTAATTTCCGTAATTTTGGAAATGGACATCAGCATACGTTAAGTGACTGACAGTATTCAAAAATGGAATATAAAATATATTATACTTCTAATTTAGATGCAGATAGAGGCGAAAGTTAAAATGTGTTACCAAACTAGGTGGCGCTGTGGTTAGCACATTGGACTATAAATCTTCATCAGTACTACGCATGTCACCTAATGGTGTGTGGATACTTCTGGTGTCACTATCTGTACTCCCCGCCCTGTTCCACTCTCGAATGAATGTTGGTAGATTTCTGTATGAGCTCTAATTTTTTGAATTTTCTCTTCATCTCGAGATGTTTGTGGGAGGAGGCGATATGTTGTCCTTCTCTTTCCAAAAAGTGCTCCCTCGAAATTCGAATTGCAAATCTCTGAGTGATGCAAGACGCCTCTCTTGTAGCGCCTACCACTCTGTAACGCTCTCCCGCCTACTAAACGATCCCGTGAAAAAAAGCGCCGCTCTTCTTTGGATCTTCTCTGACAGTCACAGACTGATGAACAATACTCAGAAATTGGTCGAACAAGTGCCCCATAAGCCACTTCCTTCATATTGTACCTTGATATTCTTCTTATGACTCTCAGCCTGTCACCTGCTTTTGCTGCTATTTCTTTTTTATGTGGTCAGTTCACTTATGCTCGCTCTGGACAGTTACTTGTAGATATTTTACCGTAAATACTGTTTCCAGCAATTTCTCGGCCCTAGCATTCTGAAGGACAACTGCTGAACTCCGCTTCCGATCACCCAGATATAGGTTTTCTGAGATTTCCCTATATCGATTCAAGCAAAAGCCGAGATGGTTTCGCATTCGGGAGGACGACGGTTAAATCCCGTCTCCGGCCATCCTGATTTAGGTTTTCCGTGATTTCCCTAAATCGTTTCAGGCGAATGCCGAGATGGTTCCTTTGAAAGAGCACGGCCGATTTCCTTCCCAATCCTTCCCTAACCCGAGCTTGCGCTCCGTCTCTAATGACCTCATTGTCGACGTGACGTTAAACACTACCCACCATCACCACCGAGATGGTTTCTTTGAAATGACACGTCCGATTTCCTTCCCTAAGCTTCAAATAATCTGAGCTTGTGTTCCGTCTCTAATGACATGATTGTCGTCAGGGCGTTAAACACTACTCTTCCTTTCTTTTTTCTGAAATGTGGTCCTAGGTACAAAACTAACGTCAGTAGTTTTATTGTTCTGCAATTTTAACTACGATTGTATTAGTTTATGGCAACTGTGATATTGTTAGATTGAAAAACGATTAACGGATGTGAGTGTCTCTACTAGAGCCTAGACAAATACCTAACTATGATAAACTCTAATAATTATTTCGAGGAGGAATCTTTTACTATTACTTTTACCACTTTGCAAGTTTTCGGTCGCCAGTAGTGAAAGTAAGGTATGTGCTTATCTTAGAAGAGGCAAATTATGTACCTTAGCAGATAAAAACGAAGGGATATTAATAACATATTAGGAAACTTGTGGTAAGGTCAAAACTGCTCAGGTCATCGGTCGCTAAGGTTACACACTACTTAACCTAACTTAAACTAACTTACACTAATGACCACACACACACACCCATGCCCGAGGGAGTACTCGAACCTCCGACGGGGGAACCCGCGTGGACGGCGACAAGACGCCCTAAGCCGTGCGGCTACCCGCGCGCCTATTAATAATATAGAAAAATTCTATATATATATCTTGGATTGCTGAGACAGTAAGTTAATTGCCCGAAAAAGGAAACCTTCCTGTTTCTTGAATCTGCTCTGAAGTTTCATACAGGACAATGTGCGTTTATTTATATGTTTGTTTAACATGATGAGCTCAGGCATTCTGTTCAGCTCTCACTTGTAACTACAGCTTGATACTTGCATAGCTGTTGGCCTTACAATATAATGTAGGATTTATAATAAGTGCAGTAAGCTAAATAATAGTGATAATGATTAGTATAATAGTTGAAATAGTTGAGAGATTATTTTGGCATCTTTTGTTATGCAAATGGATGAAGGGCGGCAAGGTATTTTTCTGGATACTTAGAACGTATGATCAAAAGCGTTAGTGTACATTAATACAGGGATGAGTCTACCATTGCCTTTTTGACTGCTTGACCTCTTCTTTGAGACACTGTCAGTAAAGCGCCGTTATGGAGGAATGACAGGCCATTGTTCTTCAAGACCCTAAGCAAGAGGAGCTAGCGATGCTGCACTTTGGGTCTGGAGCCGAGTCGATGTTTAACCCATCCCAAAGGTGCTCAATAGGGTTCAGGTCGGGATTTCGGACAGGTCAGTTGATTTACAGGATGTTATTATCTAAAGACCATTGCCCAACAGTTACTGCTATGTGACATGGTGCACTGTCATGCTGAAACAATCATCGTCTCCGAACTGTTTCTGTACAGTACACAGTACTCGAAGCTGTAAAATGTGTTCATACCCTTCTGCCCCTAGCTTTTCCAAAGCACAGTAAGTGGACCATATTCTGACCACGAAAAGTACCCCCACATCGTAACACCACTTTCTCCGTACTTCACTGAAGCAAAACATATGATGGTAAGTAACGTTCTCCAGCATTTGCAAAAGCCAAAGCCATGCATCGGATTGTCACAGGCTGTAGCGTGACTGATCACTCCAAATCACTCTTTTCGAGCCACCCAATGTCCGGTGGACTCGCCTCTTTTATTATTTCTAGCATCGCCTAGGACTGACTACGGAAGCCTGTGGGTTATGAGGAGCAGCTCAACCATCGCACCCCATTGTTTTTAACTCCCTGAGTACAATCATTGAGCTAGCGGAACATACAGCTGGTAGCACTTCCGAAGTCACGAGTGACTCGTTCTGGTGATTTCACGTGATCTTTACGACCACCCTCAGCAATCATCGACGGTCCCTGTCCGTCAGTACATGAGGTCTGCCCGATCTTTCTTTTGCTATGGTTGTTTCTTCACGTTTCCACTTCACATTCACTTCGTCTACAGTCGACTTGAGCAGGTCCAGGAGGTTGACATGCCCCTGATGGATCTGATACTGAAGTGACATCAAGTGACTACGTTCGAAGTCAGTGAGCTGAGGCCATCAGTCCCCTAGAACTTAGAACTACTTAAACCTAACTAAGGACATCACACACATCCATGCCGAGGCAGGATTCGAACCTGCGACAGTAGCGCCTAGAACCGCTTGGCCACCTCGGTTAGCAACTCTCTTGACCGAGCCATTCTGCTTTGACTGCCGCTCTACTGACAACACCATACTCCCTGCCTCCTTTTATACTGGGGAGTCAGACTCTCGCAACAACTAGTGGTCAGAGGTGTGTGGATTCTTTTGATCAGCTAGTTTATGATGAGGAGTCCATGTTTCATATTTCTGTTTTGGACTTTTGGTGCGTGAAGTCCCCTCATTCTTGACATGCCGCTGTCACACACTCGTTGCAAACAACCACCACTGCCGTCGCTCGACGCTAGGTGCTTGCAAAGGTGCGTCAGCATGTCTAAAAGCCAAAGTGAATTAAAGAACCTAGCGGAGCGACCATACGCAGTTGTATAAATATGTTCAGTACGATCAAATGCAGAGTCATTTTAAATACAGTTGGCACTCTGAGAACCATAATGGCCTAAAGCACGCAGTCAGACCTAAGGCCGACAATTTAGTGTCTACATAATGTATGTAATAATAATATGTCACAATCGGAGGTGAGTTTTATCTGAATCTTAAGCCACAGAATGTGATTAATGACAATAGAGATAACGAGGACCCCAAAGTGTTGGAATTGTTCGTAATTTCGTGTCTGGGGGGGGGGGGGGCATTTAGTATCTGTTGTTCATGTTCTGATGCTAGTTTCACATTAACTACAAACTTAACAACTGTAAAAAGACACTATTGTCAGGATCATATATTTGGGTTCAAAATGGTTCATATGGCTCTGAACACTATGGGACTTAACATCTGAGGTCATCAGTCCCCTAGAACCTAAGGACATCAGAAACATCCATGCCCGAGGCACATTCGAACCTGCGACCGTAGCGGTCACGCGGTTCCAGACTGTAGCGCCTAGAACCGCTCGGCCACCCTGGCCGGCTATATATTTGGGAATTAATATTATTCATAAATATAAACTTAAATATTAATTAATATTTTAACATAAAGTGAGTTTGTTATATTTTCATAGGTACTATAGGATGTTGAGACTTGGTTAAAAATAGTTCTGACCTATGAGACAGCTGGTTTGGCTATAAATCTGATTTTCTCAAACTTCAATTTTTCTCAAAACTTAGTTTCTGTGCTTTGTGCCTTTATGGTTTTCAATACCTCAGTTTCTATTTCTTCGAATGTTATTAATTGATATGTATTCTTATAAGTTTTGTACTGACCTAGACATATGCTTCCATAGCACTCGTTCCTATTAAAGAGAGGAAACACTTTTTCTTCCTTTTTAATATTAATATTATGTCTAACTAGGTCTATTTATTGTTAGTCAGTAACGGAAGTCGATCTCTCAGACACACTGCTTCATAATTGATGCAATAGTGCGCCATAGAAAAATAATAAAAGGGAATAAGCAGTTATTATGTTTCTCAAGCAGAACATTCATGGCTCCGAAGACGTTATCTTTGTGAGAAGGAAATTTGTGCTGCTATATGTGGACTGTCATTCCTTGCATTTGGTGCGCCTAACCATTTTTCCCTAATTCTGCTGTCAGTCTCAGATTGAAATTAAGAATATAATTTCATTAAAAATTGCTCATAACGTGTGTATCTTTGCCCATGGTTGACAATCACATTAACCTGAGATGTAAAATCTCAGCGAAGAATTGTAAACGTTACGTATAAATGCTTTAGCGCATCCAAAATCTTTTTGCAATCTAAACACTGCTAAAACCTCCGACATGGTAGAGATGTTCTAAGTGGGTCGTAATTTAGGAAGCCGTCCATGTTTGCGGCCAATGACGATTGTCAGCAAACTGAGATATTTTACTGAGTTAGTGATTTCAGCTGTCCCCATTGAGGTATATCAGCAACACCTGTTGGCAGCTGAGGGTTTCGGTTAATTATCATTTCTTTCTAGAGAAGCTGCATGGTCATCATTGGTATCTGTTCTTTCGGAACAGTTACTGTCTTCATATAGTTAAAGGCTATCCTGCCATTGACCTTCTTCTGTGCGAATGCGCACACTTTGCCCTAACTCGTACGGGAACCGTCACCTTAGCTGGCGCGAGTAATGAGTGAATGGGCAGATGCCATTTAGGAACATTACGAATGTAGGTTGTGGACAGTTGGGAATGTGGGTCTCACGGGAAACGTGCAAGGGATAAGCCCCTGCAGTCGCGCTATCCTCTGTGCCCTCGGTGGCTCAGATGGATAGAGCCTCTGCCATGTAAGCAGGAGATCCCGGGTTCGAATCCCGGTCGGGGCACACATATTTAGCTGTCCCCTTTGATGTATATCAACAACACCTTTTGGCAGCTGAGGGTTTCGATTAATTATCATTTCTTAGTGATTTCCTTACTAGGACACATGCAATTATCTAATCTTACTGGTGAGTTAATAGATGGAATAGCAGGGCCAATCAATGAGTAGCTGCACAAGAAAATTGTCCATCACAATGGAATATTGACAATTAATTACTTCCCACATAAACAATGAGGAAAGAAGAGAAACTCGGGTTGACATGGGTCCCTACAGCAAGACCAGAAAAGTATGCTGCAAGCTTCCCTTGGTATTCTTTGCAGCTACTCTGTTGCCACAACAGCGGAGGCCGTGACTTGTAGAGCCTGAGATATTCGGTTTACGGCTACAGCCTACCCTGAGGGCCACTTGTAGGAACTTCCGACTCGCGAGGTGGTAGTACTTCTTTCTCAGTGCTATTATTACATGCAGTTCCGCACGCCATCGACTAGTTTAGACTTCTATGATGGCTCCTAGGGGCCTCGCTGAAACCAGTGGTCGCTGTGTATAACGGCATTGGTCATGCGATTGTAGCTTTTTGACATTTCACGCTCCAAAGAAAACGTGTTGTGGCTCATTTTACTTGCGCCTCAGAGTGTAGCAGAGCTCTCATTCATCAGTACCGTTACCCCAGTTATACGCTGGCAAAATCCGTTCTTTGTAAGTCAAAACATTTGTCGAAATTCATTTCTCATTTATCAGCTCATCGTGTACTTCAGAGTCATGCCAAAGACATTTCAAGGTTAGGATGACTTGTTTACTCGCAAATAATTAAATCTGTCTTTTTGTTTTTGCAGTTTATGGTGAGATGACCATCGAAAAACCAAAAGAGGTACAGTATATCCGGCATCGTGTGCTTTTTGGGTTTTGCAAGTTTAGTAACGAAACAATTGCTATTAGAAACATTTGCGATGTTTATCTAAGTGTATTAGGCATTCGTAAATGCCAATGTGGTTTTCTAAGTTCAGTTTGGTCTTTCCGACTCGTATCGGTCAGGGAGACCAACAATTTCAGGTACTCAGAAGTTAGGGGCGTAGGTAGAAGTGTTAGACAGTCAAGAAACTATCAGACGCACTTTACCAATTTTGGCGGATCATCCAAGAATATTTGCAGCAGATTAGTGTAGAAAAACAAAGCTTACCGATCTTCCACATGCAACGAATTGATTCAGCTACACAACACGAAAGAGTTTTATTACTCGATCACTGGATATGAAAAATGGGTTTTCTATGTAATCCAAAACACAAAAGGCCGTGGCTGTCTCCGAATGAATTGACAAGAAGTACATATAAGCCAGATTTACACCCCAAAAAGGTCCTTTTGTGTGTTTGGTGGAGTATTCCCGGGATCCTTCATTTTGAAGTGAAACTGTGAATGCAGGCTGCTGCTGTTAGGAGTTGGATTGATGAAGTCAGTCTTTCACTAAAACGTGCCCAGAGGTTCTCAACAGAAAAGGCGTTATTGTGCAACACAATAATGCAAGACGAAGCCAGGAAGTGTAAACAATGAATTTAGGTGCGAAGTATTGCCTCACTCACCATACTCGCTCGATATTGTAGATAAGAAAATAAAGGCATCTGAAATAAGGTGCAGTTAAAAATCTCTAAACGTTAAGTAAACATAGCGCACAGGTACGGAGTAAAGAAACACTACAGATAAGAGTCTAGAAATTAAAAGGAAAATTCCTACTAGGATGAACGAATGATTAGAGAGAAATGTGCTACGACGTTGAGGTATAGTTAACATGCAAGGGTACACGAAGATTAGATTATGCTAAACAATTTACGGATGTTGAGAGATGTAGCATGTATGGATTAAAGGTGATCTTCTTAATGACACACTGTGAACGGTTAGGAACAGGTAGGTCTACTAATGTTGACCGTGATATCCATATTTTAGAGCTGAATTGTTTTCACGTGCGTGAGCTAGTCGAAGAAATTGTTAAGATGTAACCCTACATGTAATAAACGCTATTACGTATTTCTAATCAAATAATTATTCCTGGCACGATGTCTGTCCGCTGTTGCCCGTCGGCTCCACTGTTATTTTTTCCTGTAAGACAGCGACTGAGCGTCTTACGGTGTATCACGACCACACAGGGACCTTCAAATCAATTAGTTCAAAATGGCTCTGAGCACTATGGGACTTAACAGCTGTGGTCATCAGTCCCCTAGAACTTAGAACTACTTAAACCTAACTAACCTAAGGACATCACACACATCCATGCCCGAGGCAGGATTGGAACCTGCGACGTAGCAGTCGCGCGGTTCCGGACTGCGCGCCTAGAACCACAAGACCACCGCGGCCGGCAAATCAATTAATCCTCAATCATCTACCGTAGGACAAGCTTCAAGATAAAACAGAATGGAAACATTGCAAGCCTCACGTATTAAAGAGGGAAAGGCAGATTGGAAACATCCCAGACTCGAGTATAAAGGTGACGCAATTCGAGGTATACGAGTAGGCTACTTTTACTCTTCATTAACGTTAAACTGTTGTTCTGGGCTTTGCACTTAAAATATGTTAGTAAACATACCTCTAACTAAAATCTGTCCCACATATTTACGATAAAATAATATAATCCTTATCTTAGACGATTACAGTTCAGTTAATTCCTTTGGCAAGTATTGCACGATATGAATTATTTCCTGGTGAACATAAATAAATTTACCGTGTTTCTTATCACATAAAAGCTCACAGATGAGTAGATATAACTACGCAGTACTTTCTAATTGTGAGAGTATTGCGAAACAACATGTTTATAATGCAATTACAATAAGTAACTGCAACAGATGACTCAATACGCTGCATTTAACACGCAAGCACTTGTTTCCATATGTGACACACGCAAGCCTGTAGCAGCGGAAGATTACCCTAAGCGTGCATCGGAGTGCGAACAGCATTTTTGTCATCCAGGGCAAGAGTACTTAATAACATTGCCAGGTTTGACAGCGCCACATTACGCTCTTCTGATATGTATATATATCTACATTTGTACTCTGCAAACCGTATTAAGTCCACGACAGAGGGTACTTCTAATTTTAACACTTATTAGGGCTTGTACGGGGTGCATGAAGTACAATTGCTTAGGTGCCCCTGTAGGCATTGTAATTGTGTTTACGGGATCTATACGTAGTTGTTGTAGATTCTTAACTTAGTTCCGGTTCTTGCCTTACACGGAACAGTTGGCGTCTGTTCTCTCGTTTGTAGACTGATAACGTTTTTTCCATATCGCACTAAAGAACTGAAGTATTCTACCTGCTTTCCCTGTGATTGATCTATGTGATCGCTCCATTTCATAATCCCAAAACAGTTACGCAAAGGTACATGAGTTTAATGATTTCAGGTACGAATCATTGATATTGCCGTCATAAGATACACGTTTCTGTATTTTTTTAAAGCGCACAATTTTTGCATTTCTGAATGTTTAAAGCTAGTTGCTAACCTTTGCACCACTCTGAAATCTTATCCACATTTGAGTGGGCATTTATTTAGTTTTTTTAGACAGCATTTCATTATGGATAACTACAACATCTGAGATTATTATTAATACCGTCCACCAGGTCACTAACACACAACCCGAGCACCAAAGACCCAACACACCTTCCTTGAAGTACGCCTGCTGTGGTTGTTACTCCTTCATTTGTCGACGACTACCCATCCAAAATGCTGCATTGTCCTTTCCAAGAAATACTCAGTCTAACCACTAACTGGACACGTGAGTTCTCAAAATTATAGCCCGAAATAAGTAATGACTATATCCCAGAATGAGTCTTCTCCTAAATGAAATCAAGTTCACAAAATGTCAGTCACTTATATCATATAATAGAATTTAGTTTCTTGGCAAAAAGGCCGTGCTGTGGAAGATACCTCCAACATTTGAGTTCAGAATGTGCTATAATATTCTACAACAGGCCAATCTCAAAGATACAAGGGCGGTAGGTTTGTAGATCGCTTGTTTTATCCAGTTTGCAGACGTGAGTGACCTTTGACTTATACCGAATATTGGACAAGTTTTATGTCAAAGGGATCTGCGATGTATAATGCTTGAAAGGGAGGCGATCCAATTCCGTATAAAATCTGATAGGGAATCCATTTTAGTTTAACGACTTCAATTGTTCTCCACTGCCATGGGCACAAATATGTATGTACAGGGTGACTCAGTGATGGTGTTAAAGGTAAAATGTACCAATTTGGGGGAGGAACTCCAGTCCGGTAACGGCTGAGTCGAAATTTATGAGCGAAAATCGTTCTGATACCTCAGACAGTGGACTTTTTCTACTGCAAGCTCTTTGCTTCTCATATTTTGGGAGGAAGTAGTAAGGACGAATCAAGAAAAAAATTGTTTAGGAAATATGAGCTCTAAAAGGCATATCTGAAAAGTCATGAGCACTTGTTCATCTTCGATACTATGAAACACATCTCTTATACTAAATATTATATAATTATATTATATAATTATCATTAGACAAAAAGAATATCCCAAGCCGAAGCGTGTTTTCTTTCATGAGATGTTCATAAATTAGGTACTTTTGAGATGGTAATTATTAATGTAAGGTGATTAGGGGCATAGTCTTACAGGAAAGCAATCAGTCCACTCTCCGCTGTCCATATTAACTTATGTTTTCCTGTCTCAGAGAGAAAACTCAGTGAAATAGTTTTTCTCCTAGCGGGCGTGCCTTTTTAAGCTAGCAAATAGTCTTCTTTGTCGATAAACATTTACGAAAGACGTTAATTATGAATATTTTACATTTAATTGTTATAAGGAAATGATATAATCTCGAGAGTCTTAGTGTGTTACGTTTTTAAACAATTGCAGAATGATTTAAAAAATATCTCAGAATCTTGAAATGAGGAAGAATTTTGATTAACTTAGCAGATAAATGGGTTTATTGATATGAAAAATACTCTTGAATTTCAGGGTGTTTCTTTTTCTAATATGAGTTTTACTTATTTACTACCGGAGATGGCCAGAGAGAACATGAGTTGTATTAAGTAAGGAACATTTCTGCCTGATCGGAACTGTTTAGAAAAATCACTAATATCTGCATCATAATTATCAGATCCTTGTCTGAAACTTCCTGATTATGTTTTTTGTCACCGTGTCAATTTGTTTGAGTAGCCCTGAGATTTCTTGGTTACTACATTAACTTGTTGTTATATAATGTAAGGTTAATCGGTTTATCCTCCTAGTGATCCTTATAGTAATATTCTTATTGTGCTAAGAAAGGTTTGGTCGGGGTTTGGGGCCGCGCTCACATTGAGTTTCTTGTCTCATTTTCAGCATTCATATGTTCCAGATTATTATGCTGCCCCGGGGTTTGACTTATTACCCACCGGTTCGTCGGGTATAGACTGTCCCCGTCAGCTGTGTACATACGCGGGTGGCGCGCGGCTTCCCGTCTGTCTCACCGTAGCCTCTGAGACGCTGCGGCTTGCTGGATTGCTACGGCATCCCTCATCATAAGTTGAGGTTCTATCTCTTAGCAATCGGGCTTTAATTTAACCACAAGTTCCCATTATTATAAACTGTTTTACTCAGACCGGGCCCGCCGTACCTGCCAATTCCATTTTTTCGCTATTTAAAGTTTGGTTTTAACGTAGTAGTTTTAAAATTGGTGTAGTGCTCAGTTTCTTAAATGGCATCTTTTTATTTTTTTTACGTCTTTATTACGTCCAAAAGGCTTCTCTGATTGATCAAATATTGAATAATTGCGTTGCGATTTGATCCTGCGCTCGTTGCATAAAATGTTAGTACTTAATGGGACTCAGCTCATCAAATACCAGACTTTTGAAATTTCATGTTACTACACTTCTTGTAAGTTATATTCATTAATGCAAGTATCCCCTTCGGCTAGCCAAATGTTGGAATTATCTTTAGAATCTTCGGTGTCATTGTTTTCTGAGCGCTAAGCACGTGTTTGGATTACATTTGATTGTACTACTTGCTTGTTAGTTCTTCCTAAATTGGTGCTTCTTATTCGTTTAAAGTAACTAATTATTCATCAATTAGTTCAATTGAAGTACTTTTGTGCTAACTGTCTGAATGTCTTTCCTTAATTATTTTATCTAATTTTCGGCTGAAATTTGAGCTGCTGTTAACATTTGAAATCTGTTGCTGGCGCTAATTATTGCCACTCTTTAGTTGCGCCTTCTTAATTACGTCCGTTGCATACAGCTATTGGAGTGGCCGTGCGGTTCTAGGCGCTGCAGTCTGGAGCCGAGCGACCGCTACGGTCACGGGTTCGAATTCTGCCTCGGGCATGGATGTGTGTGATGTCCTTAGGTTAGTTAGGTTTAATTACTTCTAAGTTCTAGGCGACTGATGACCTCAGAAGTTAAGTCGCATAGTGCTCAGAGCCATTTGAACCATTTGAACCAAGCAGCTATCATAATTTGTATCTTATTAGTGTTTTTGGTATCTGTGCAATAAAAGATTATTGGACTCTTGTGAAGTAACAAATGACTTTTGATAAAAGGTCTGCACCTTTCCCGTGCCCGTTTAGCTGTTTCTTTATCCTGGGGTGTCCACTGATATTTCAATGTTCGCGAGAGAGAGAACAGCGACTGAGAAACTGAAATCGCATTCAGGAGACGAGGAGTATGAAATGTATCTTTATATCCAGTATTAGGTTTCCTGTGGTATCCTTTCGAACAGATGTAACGAATTACCCTCCTCATTCACACCCGATCCTATGCTTGGTCTCTAAAAAGCTAGTCGCTTTGTTAAGCACCAATCATCCTTTTCTTTTATATCAGAGATATTGTATTTTCTACTGACGGTAAGTGACTGTGAAACAAAGCCTGAGACACTGTATGGTAACTGCTGGACGGTATTGTAGTTTCTACTCACAAGCGTAATCTTTTCCAAAACATAAGTGCGTAAGCAGCCTAACAAGTAGCAGTTCCTTATCTTTCGGGTCACTGGCACCAGCAGACCATCTAGAGGCATTTTCTAATTTACTTAAGCGGTTGGAATTACTCACCATTAAATAGACACGAGTAGTAAAAAGCAGAAAAGTAATCCTTTAACTGTGTGATGCCGTGACAATACCTCACGATATTTTAGCCTCCGTCAACAGAGGTGCATTTGTTTACGGCGTAGTGCCACCAGTATTTAGTGGTACAGCTGAGTAACATAACGCTGCTGCCACACCTAATGCAAGAGCCCATCGAAACGGGTCAGACCAGACATAGTCAGATGCAGTTACATCATGGTATACCTTCTGGTAGCAAGCACTGACTCCAAGACATTGAGAAGGTTACCACACGCTGCAGGCGGACAGAGGCACCAGAGACGTAACAGCGCTGGCACAGCAGAAAGGCAGAGCTGCTGCAGCATGGGTGACATAGTTGCTTCAGGTCTGAGTCTTGTTTCTGTTGTGGCTTATGCGACAGAAACCGACACTGTGGATCAACAAGTCACCACCGGCGGACTCTGCCTCGTTAGCTGCGGCCCTGCTGTTTGCGTTGAATTTAAACCTGAGGACGTAGCGCAGACCAACTGGGAAGCCACCTGCGGGCATACTTCTGCTGCTGCTGGCCACCTACACCGGGGGTCTACAGTTAAGGTCTTGTGCTATGCAGCCACTCAGACTCCGTCGCTTAAGAAAACAAATTCCTCGCTGGCAGACATTTATGCTGCTGAGAGCCATGTCCTCCACGCTGGATGCACGGCATGACTGAGTGCATCTCAACACGCGCTGTCTGGTGCAACCGTGCAGCCTTTAGTCTGCAGTGCAGGCAGACGCCTTGTCGCCCACTTCTGTGGTCAGCATCTTTACAGGTTCGCTGCCATCGTCACGCTTCTCGTCGCGCGACTCTGCTTACAGTCGCATCTCACAGGCCACGTGTAGCCGACAATGTGCGACAGTTAACTTTCCCAAAGATCTTCACGACTGCTGTGGTTCACTAATAAATGAGTGTTCTAACAATGAGGTTTACATGTTCATACGTTGTAGGACTACCAGGCATTCAGAGTGGTGTACTACCAGCTTCCTAACGCTAACAACTCAGTTATACCACCCAGAGTAATGAACATTCACTCCCGGCCATTACAACGGTAGTTCAGATTTATCTAAACGTGATTGGATCATTTCAAGTATTACTTTTAGAAATACATCCATCAGAAATTAAATCAGCACTAGCTGCTGTGGCCGAGTAAAGGCACTTCCGACGACACGTCGAATGGAATACTGCTGGACACGTGAGTGGGAGACCGCTAGATCTTGTTACACCATTGAAGATGTGAGGCAGAGCGCGAGATGTACGATACGCAACATGTTTGACACGATAGGATGTAAAACGTATGAGGGGCGTTCAATAAGTAATTCAGCATATTTCTTTCCGAAAGCAGGTTGGTTTTATTCAGATTTCAATGTAGTATATTATTCCCCACTCTTTTCGCCACAAAACGCTGTTTTCAACATAATCTCCTTTCAATGCGAAGGCCTTACGCTGCCTTAAGGTATCACTCAACTGCATCAATAACCTCCCCGCCATCCACGTACTGCCTCCTGTAGAGTGCATCCTTCAATGGATCAAATAGATGGAAACCGGATGGTGCGAGATCCAGGCAGTAAGGTGGATTCGGAAGAACAGTTCAATGACGTTTTGTGAGCTCCTCTCTGGTGCCCACACTAGGTGAGGCCTTGCATCGTCATGGAGAGGAAGAAGTTGCTTTGCATTTTTTGGCGATGTACACGCTGAAGTAATTTTTTTCAATTTCCTGAGCGTATCACAACAAACTTCAGAGTTGATCGTTCTACCATGAGGGATGACATCAAACGGAATAACCCCTTCAGAGTCTCAGAATACCATGATTTTAATGGATGAGGCTGCGTCTTTGAAGTACACTGAAGAGCCAAAGAAACTGGTGCACCTGCCTAATACCGTGTAGGGCCACTGCGAGCACGCGGAAGTGCCGCAACACGACGGGGCATGGAGTTGACTAATGTCTGAAGTAGTGCTGGAGGGAATTGACACCACGAATCCTGCAGGGCTATCTGTAAATCCGTACGAGTACGAGGGGGTTGGAGATCTATTCTGAACAGCACGTTCCAAGGTATCGCAGATATGCTCAATAATGTTCATGTCTGGCGAGTTTGGCGGCCAGCGGATGTGTTTAAGCTTATAAGAGTGTTCCTGGAGCTACTCTGTAGCTATTCTGGACGTGTGGGGTGTCGCACTGTCCTGCTGGAATTGTCCAAGTCCGTCGGAAAGCACAATTGACGTGAATGGATGCAGGTGATCACACAGGATGCTTCCGTACGTGTCACAGGTCAGAGTCGTCTCGAGGCTTACCAGGGGTCCCATATCACACCAACTGCACACGCCCCACACCATTACAGAGCCTCCACCAGCTTGAACAGTCCCCTGTTGACATGCTGGGCGCATGGATTCATGAGGTTGTTTCCATACCCGAACACGCCCATCCGCTCGATTCAATTTGAAACGAAACTCTTCCGACGAGGCAAGATGTTTCCAGTTATCAACAACCCAATGTCTGTGTTGACGGGGCAAGGCGAGGCGTAAAGCTTTGTGACGTGCAGTCATCAAGGGTACACGAGTGGAACTTCGGCCCCGAAAGCCCACATCGATGATGTTTTGTTGAATGGTTCACAACCCGACACTTGTTGACGGTCAAGCATTAAAATCTGCAGCAATTTGCGGAAGGATTGGACTTTTGTCACATGGAACGATTCGCTTCAGCTTTTTCCGGCCGCAGCGATGTCGGAGATTTGATGTTTTACCGGATTCATGATGTTCACGGTACACTCGTGAAATGGTCGTACGGAAAAATCCTCACTTCATCCCCACCTCGGCGATGCTGTGTCCCATCGTTTGTGCGCCGAAGATAACACCATGTTCAATCTCACAGAAATCTTGATAACCTGCCATTGTAACAGCAGTAACCGATTTAACAGCTGCGCCAGACACTTGTTGTCTTATATAGGTGTTGCCCACGGCAGTGCCCGTTTCTGTCCGTCTTCATATCTCTGTATTTGAATACGCATGTCTATACCAGTTTCTTTGGCGTTTCAGTGTATTTCTTTGGAGGGGAGATTGTATGGTGCCACTCCACTGATTGCCATTTTTTGTTTCTAATTTGAAGTGACGAACCCACATTTCATCGCCTGTGGCGATATTTGACTAAAGATTGTCACGAGAAGGCTTGTAACCCGCAAGCAATTTTGCGCAGATGGTGCTACGTTGGTGTTTGTGGTCATTGGTTAGGCGGCACACACCAGCGGGCACACACCTTTCCGATCCCTAAATGATGGATGAATGCGTCGTCACCGCCGACAAAGACATCCACTTGTGCAGCGACGTATCTGATTGTGATCCGTCGATCACCTTCAATAAGGGCTTCCACACGTTCCAACAATGCAGCTGTGTGCGGCCGGCCAGCACGCTGGAGATGGGATAAGTTTGCGCGACCTTGTTAGGATGATGACAGACGTCTTATCTAAGGAATTAGTGTTTTTGTTCACTGCCAGGCCTCCGTAGACATTGTGCAAGCTCCTATGAATATCTGTGACGCTCTGGTTTTTGACCAAAAGACACGCAGTGACAGCTCTCTGGAAAGCATCTTCGCTGCAGACGCGATTTTGAATGCTACGTACAGCGCCGCCACCAATCCGAACTTCATGAAACTATAGATGTTAAAGCGGGAATATTCCATAATATCCTTCAACACATTTCCTATCTTTTCACCGAAATTGGCTGAGAAAAAAAAAATGTGTTGCATTACTTATTGAACGTCCCTCGTACCTCACCGAAAGTACACTACTGGCCATTAAAATTGCTGCACCAAGAAGAAATGCAGATGATAAACGAGTATTCATTGGACAAATATATTATACTAGAACTGACGTATGATTACATTTTCACGCAATTTGGGTGCATAGATCCTGAGAAATCAGTACCCAGAACAACCACCTCTGGCCGTAATAACGGCCTTGATACGCCTGGGCATTGAGTGAAACAGAGCTTGGGTGGCGTGTACAGGTACAGCTGCCCATGCAGCTTCAGCACGATACCACAGTTCATCAAGAGTAGTGACTGGCATATTGGGACGAGCCAGTTGCTCGGCCACCATTGACCAGATGTTTTCTATTGGTGAGAGATCTGGAGAATGTGCTGGCCAGGGCAGCAGTCGAACATTTTCTGCATCCAGAAAGGCACGTACAGGACCTGCAACATGCTGTCATGCGTTATCCTGCTGAAATGTAGGGTTTCGCAGATATCGAATGAAGGGTAGTGACACGGGTCGTAAAACATCTGAAATGTAACGTCCACTGTTCAAAGTGCCGTCAATGCAAACAAGAGGTGACCGATACGTGTAACCAATGGCACCCCATACCATCACGCCGGGTGAAACGCCAGTATGGCGATGACGAATACACGCTTCCAATGTGCGTTCACCGCGATGTCACCAAACACTGATGCGACCATCATGATGCTATAAACAGAGCCTGGATTGATCCGAAAAAATGACTTTTTGCCATTCGTGCACCGAAGTTCGTCGTTGAGTACCCCATCGCTGGTGCTCGTGTCTGTGATGCAGCGTAAAGGGTAACCGCAGCCATGGTCTCCGAGCTGATAGCCCATGCTGCTGCAAACGTCGTCGAACTGTCCGTGCAAATGGTTGTTGTCTTGCAAACATCCCCATCTCTTGACTCAGGGATCGAGACTTGGCTGCACGATCCGTTACAGCCATGCGGATAAGATGCCTGTCATCTCGACTGCTAATGATACGAGGCCGTTGGGATCCGGCACGGCGTTCCTTATTACCCTCCTGAACCCACCGATTCCATATTCTGCTAACAGTCATTGGATCTCGACCAACGCGAGCAGTAATGTCGCGATACGATAAACCGCAATCGCGATAGGCTGCAATCCGACCTTTATCAAAGTCGAAAACCTAATGGTACGCATTTCTCATCCTTACACGAGGCATCACAACAACGTTTCACCAGGCAACGCCGATCAACTTCTGTTTGTGTATGAGAAATCGATTGGAAACTTTCCTCATGTCAGCACGTTGTAGGTGTCGCCACCGGCGCCAACCTTGTGTGAATGCTCTGAAAAGCTAATCATTTGCATATCACAGCATGTTCTTCCTGTCGGTTAAATTTCGCGTCTGTAGCTCGTCATCTTCGTGGTGTATCAATTTTAATGGCCAGTAGTGTAACATAATGGTAATGGACTGTAGTCGAATTGAATCAGGTCATACTGAGAGAAATGGATAAGGATAAAAGATACTAAAAGTAGAAGACGAGATATAATCATTGTGGGGCAAAATAGCTAACGCTGGCCGAATTAGTGTGGATATAAAATGTGACTGGCTATAACAAGAAAGGAGATTTATTGTATATATTTTAATGTGAATTTAGGAGTTAGGACGCCTTTTCCGAAAGAGTTTATCTGGAGTGTGGCCTTGTACAGAAGTGAGCTTGGTACAGAAGTGAAACACTGACGATAAGCGGTTCAGACGGGAACACATTAGGAACTCGTGATGTGTTATGTTACGGAAGAATACTGAAAATTAGATGAATAGTTTGGAAAACAAATGAAGTCCTGCTGCATCAGATAGTGAAAAAAAAACCAAATCTATGGCGCAACCGGTATGAAAAAAAAGATCATTTCGTACGACATATTCTGAAGCGTCAATGTATAGTGACAGTGGTATTCGAGGAAAGTGTGGAAGGTAAAAATTGTAGTACTTTGTCTACAATAAAAATGTTCAAGTGATGATCGAGGAGTAGTCATAAAGTGTTAAATATCGTTTCGGAAGTATAAGCGTATGCGGTAAACGAGTATTCATTGGACAAATATATTATACTAGAACTGGCATTTGATTCCATTTTCACGCAGTTTGGGTGCATAGATCCTGAGAAATCAGTACCCAGAACAACCATCTCTGGCCTTAATAACGGCCTTGATACGCCTGGGCATTGTGTTGTATATTTAATTTTATATTTGTTTGCTGGTACATGTCTGTAGTCCTACTAAACATTATAAAATCAAGGCCACAGTACCATCCCTGGAGGAACCAAAACCAATTGGCACAACCAATAGTTGCGGCCACATGTAGGAAGCGTTGCTTCACACAGTGGAGAATGGTAAAACAGAGGCAGCCGGCGATCGCGGCATTGCGAATTAGCCGCGGCACAGAAGCCTTGCTGACAGTTGCAGTCTACCAACCGGCTGACGCAAGGACGCACTCAGACCGAGCGCCAAGCGAAGCCTGGAGAGTGCTGAGTAAGGGAAGTGAGGCCAGCACGCTAAGTTACGCTGCAATACACTGCGGGAGTTATAACAAGAAGCTGCCACCGAGGGTAAAAAACGTCCTTCTGTCGGATGTAAATAGTGGCGCGCAGGCTGCAACGGCCAGAAGCCATTAGGAAGCAGTTCGGATCTGAGGACGGACGTGGTCCGTGTCCGAATGTTCAGTCTTCATAGGTGACGATTCCGGAAGTCTGTTCCAGCTCGCAGGGGTCATCCGTTCGCCGCCAGATATCTACTTCAGCTCTGGGGGTCGGCTCGAGTCCGGTCGGCACCATGGCTGACTAACTACAGCGAGAACTTCCAGCAGGACCGGCCGCAGCGCGGTCTTGGGCACAGGCGCCGCCGGGGACTGACGCCCGGACTCCACGGCAACCCGGCCCCACGACGTGTGGTCCGTCCATGACGGGAGCTCGCGGACATCGGGACTGACGGCTTCCCAGCCGCCCTTGCAGCAAGCGGCGGCAGCTGACCTCACGGCGACGCGGCTCCGTGGGGGGCTATAATGGGATGCCGAGCAGCGACGATTTCATCTCAACCACAGGGCATCCTGACTTCAGCGGAGGACTGGTGGCGCGCGTTGTGCTCATTGTCGGAGAATCTACACAGCAGCAGCCAGGAGGAAGGATCCGCAGGGCTGGGCAGCGACGACGAGGGAGAAATTGTAAAGGAAGCTCAATAAATAATTGCAAAATTCCACGCCGTCTCAGTCTTTGGCGCAGCCACTGTGTTTGCTGCTAACGAGTACTACAGAAGTCGTAACAAGTAGCAAACGGCCATAACAAGTACTGCAGAAGTCGCAACTGAACGAGAACAATGGTTCAACAATCTACTCTGAGTCGGTGGAATTGTGTGGCAACAATGTATCATTATATCACAGAAAGTCCACGAACACCACAGCTATGAGGATTCTGGAGCTCAATGTTAACAAACCAAAAAGTTCAAAATTAATTACATCGCATGATACTACTCATTGCACCATGCTAATAATACTTGAACAATTTGAATTATTTCTCCAAATATTATGTTTTTAGGATTTCCACCTCTAAAATACATCAGGAAAAAAATTGCACCAGGTTTAAAAATTTGCTACCTATGAATGCATTTCTCTCTCCAAAAATCTTTATATGCATTGTTCCACCAATTACATCCGTAAATTTCATTGGAAACCATACAGAATCCACAGTTGGTTATAGAATCAGTATAAAACATTCCATAAATAGTTAAAAAGCAACCTTCGCTTATGCAACGTAATTAGCGAATTATAAGTACATGGTTGCAGAAGATGTGTATTACTTTAAGTACTAAGACGAAAAACTACAAAAATGCAAAACAAAATTAACTGCTGTTTGTCATTACCATCAGAGGACAGTATTCATAGGTCTATCGTTGTACCGTACATGTTGATTGGCAGTAGAACTAGGCATAGACGTTATTTACAAAAAAACGTCTTCCAAACGCTACGAGCGGCATCTGAAATTTGTATTTGCTAAACTGGTATTCGTGTATATAACCCATCACCTGTGGCATCTGATACACAGAAACAAAGTGCTATATGAACATCAAATTCTACAACATTATGAATGCATATCTAACATCAAAAATATAATTGGACTGTCCTTATGTATCTCTGTAGACATGGTAGCAGTATGATAAGGTTGTAAACTTATCTTTATGTACTTGTCTGCTCTTCTATAAAGTGATTTGATTTCTATGCTCAGTACGATCTTTCTGTTTCTTGTGTATAAATTAATAACTAGTTTTGAGTCGTAGCTATTGTTATAGGCTACCGTCTCCAGTTGTTTACGAAATTATGCACAAAAAAGCAGAAAGGTAAATAAAAACGACGAAAGTAAACACCATTTCATAAACTGTTCACTTCAAGAGTAAAATAAATATAGTTATCAAAAGTACCTTTCTGTCTGTAGTGACACAATGAAATCTAATCTATTTCACTTGTCAGGCAGACGAAAGTGTCAAATTAAAAAGAATGGAATCGCAACAGAAGAACGAAATTTGAAATATTGCATACAAACATCATTTAACCCAGATTACTACATTTAAATATGTGCTCCAATATGTACAAGGTATCGTGAAAGAAATTACTGCATTAAGTAGAATTTAACATTCAGTCAGATCTTTAGGTATCAAATTCGTCCAGGAACAGAGTTAAAAGGCAGTAAGAACCGACCTCATTTGATTATCTCGAAAAGATCAAGATAAATTCAATTATTTACACGCACATAGAACTAGTTGTAGGCAAGCAAAAAAATGGTTCAAATGGCTCTGAGCACTATGGGACTTAACTTCTGTGGTCACCAGTCTCCTAGAACTTAGAACTACTTAAACCTAACTAACCTAAGGACATCACACACATCCATGCCCGAGGCAGCATTCGAACCTGCGACCGTAGCGGTCACGCGGTTCAAGACTGAAGTGCCTAGAACCGCACTGCCACACCGGCCGGCCTGTAGGCAAACATTCCTGTCATAGATGAAGTAGTTCAAAAACGAAACATAATATCATGGAATTGGAATGGAAAGCAAACGGGATTCGAAAAGAAATAATCGAGCTACTTTTACACATTTATATTAATCGCAGTGATGAAATTGAGCCTCAAGGAAAGAGATACAGTCCATTTATTAATTGCTGAAAGAAAAGCAACATTATTACAGTCGCACTTGTTAATATGCCTTTAATTTCGCTCACCACTGAACACGAGGCACAACAGCACCTAGGTATCATCATTGGGTCACCGTGAAGGAAGAAAACTTGGATATCGTACAATACTGACTTTCACAGACACTTTTAACTTCAGTTTAAGCTTCCAGGCTGACAGGCCATGCTTGGTATGTAAAACATGGAGAGGGGAAAACTATACTGCTAGTTCTCAATGATGAGATAGTGTTCTTCGGTGACAGCCATATACACCTTCGTCCATGGCCTTCAAGGGGCGCCTCCAGCACGTAGCTCCTTGGAATCACATACCGTGGCATGGACGGTAGATTTCATGCACGAATTAGAAGAGCAGTCCAGAGACCGTGCATCACAGGAAAGGCTTGTGACAGTCATATGGAAGGTGCATGACACGGATTAGGAGGGCGTGCTTCGGTTTGATAAAGCTTATGACATGTCACAGGCACATCAGTCGAAATCAGCTCTTAATAGGACGTACGCCAGACTGTAGGTCCCACCAACTGCTTGAAGAGAAAATTAATGTGTTGTTACATTGCCTTGCCTCAAGTGTCAAATGAGCTCATTTTTGAAGTGCATAGGGACGACATAGCACTGTACTGTGTTACTGTGTGTTATTAGGCTAACATTCCACATAATACCTCTTCATCTAGACGTGGTAAGTTGATGTTAGTCAAGAATGCCTTTAAGGCGTCAAAGGCGCCCTTATCAATATCTCACAGTGTTTGAACAGGGTCGTGTCATAGGGCTACAAGAAGCTGAATGTTCCTTCTGCGTTATTGCAGGAAGACCTGGCAGAAATATAGTCACTATATATGACTGCTTGCAGCGATGGTGATGAGAACGTACGGTCGCAAGAAGACCGGGCTCTGGACGGCCACGTGCCACTTGCGAGAAGGAAGATCAACGTGTTCGGCGTATGATTGTGGCGCATCACCGCACCTGCAGCAGCAATTTGAGAAGCAGTGCGCACCGCAATGACACACCGAACTCTTACAAATTGGTTACTTCAGGGACAGGTCCAAGAAAGACGATCTGTACTGTGCGCTCCACTGACACAGAATCACGTTTCATTTAATTTGCTTAAATCTCAGCTTGAGTCATTAATTATTAAGTGGAAAAGTAATAGCACATATTACGTTAGTGTGGTTCATATAATAAGAATGTGGAGAGGGACAATTTTGTTGGGTTGCATTGTAGCAGTACTTGTCTAATTAATTTACTACTTTATCAAGATTGTAATAAATTTGACTGGAAAGAACGACTAAATTTTTTTAAAAGCCACATAAAGCGTTTACTGACGAAAGTGACATATTACAGTTCTTGTGAGATTCTTTCTATCACGGAAGCTAAAATTCATATTTATTCAAAGATAAACACGTTGATTCTCTCAAATTAAGTGATCACAATTATTATCAAAAATCGTCATTTCAGGACTGGAGAGCGGAAAGAGAAAGTATTCATTTTCAGAATGTCTGAGTTACGTAAATATGTGTCTTAAGGTGATTTAATCTTGATTCCTCACTCAGCTGTGCTTTGGTTTGAAATATTAAATATGTAAATGGTATTTAAGGTTAAGAGCATAAAGAGAAGTGTTTTTAATCCCTTGACAGGGTGACCTAGTCTGTCACTAAACACTACGAAAAAGTAAAGTAGGCAGAAGATTATTTTAACAGGTTTACAAGCAGTTATGGGTACAAGGTTTTGTCGAGAATCTTGCTGAACAGGAGTGAAGAACAACTGGGGCCGACAATAGGAGAGTACCAATGTGGATTTAAAAAGGGAGGAACTGGATAGAAGAGATATTTGGAATAAAAATGACAGTATAGCACAGACGCAGGATGGAAAAAGACCATAGTGGCATATGTGGACTTCCAAAAGGCCTAAAATTACAAGTACTCTGCTTGATGTGTTAGAAGATAGAGTAGTGGATGCTACAACACATGCAATAATAACGGAAACGTTAGGTGACACTACTGCCAGGATGAGGCATCGCAGTACGCTGTCAGACAGCTTCGAAATAAAAACAGGAGTCCAGCAAGGGGATGGACTGTCGCCAATTTTATTTAACCTGCTTTCGGACGAAGTAGTGAGACAGTGGAGGCAACTAAATAGTAACATGAAGATCAAAGGTGTGCAATTAGGTACAAGATCAAACATAATGCAACAGTGCACTACCTGGCATTAGCAGATGACGTGGAAGTCTTAAATTAGACAGAAGAAGAGGCAAAGACAGCACTAAAAAATCTAGCCGAAACAGCAGAAAAGGTCAGACTGAAGATTGCATATAAGACGACCAAGACATTGAACACTGAGTCTGACTGGAAGATAGATGGCCAAGTGGTTGAGAAAGTCAACAGTTTTCGTTATTTGGGGGAGAAGACAACTGGTGGCATACAGAGCAACAGTAGCGCAGTAGATAGGGCACAGCTTTTTTAGAAGCTTCGGTATGTGGTGAAAATAACATATGGCAAGAAAAATCAGTTACGGAATGCCAAATTGCGACATTACAATGCAACTTTAAGAAATACTGCTCTGTATGCATCAGAAACGATCACTGTCGGCAAGAGAACTTGTCTACAGTTGGAGAAGGAGGAGTGGAAAATTTTGAGAGACATATGGGGTACCAAAAAACGTCAGGATATCTGGATACACGGAACACGACAGAAGCTGTATGAAAATATCGAACCCATATCGAGCGAGATACGGAAGAGGAGGTTACAACTTGTTGGGCACATCATGAGGATGGACAGAGGAGAGGTTGACTAAGAAGATATGGAATGCAACATGTCATACGGGAAACAACTGGGTGAAGGAAGTCAGAGATGACTGGAAGGCTGTTGGAATAAAAGAAAGAAATCTGCAGGCGGTAGTACAGGACAGGGAGCAGTATAAAGTTTTGGTGGATGGTCACAGGTGGCCGTACATTAAAATCAGAGTTGTCTTAACAGAAGAAGAAAGAAACAGAAGAGGCAAGAGAATGAAGAGGTATTGGGAAGAAAGAAGACGTGCAAAACAAGCCACACGTGATCCTGAAGGGTCCTAACGAAGCAGAAGAAGAGAAAGTTCAGTGTAAATCTGAAGTGTGCACGAAGTGGTACTCAGTTTTCTGTGAGTGCACAGCTAAACGATACGTAAGCATTCAAGGCTGCGGTGAGATCACAGAGCATTGCAGGCGAAATCTGCCATACATAAGAAAAGATAACAACAGTTCACAAAATTTACATTCATTGGGAAGAGAGGTGTAGGAACGTTGTAAACTAATCTATAATTTGTGTAGTGTCAATAAGCCAACTGCGCGTATTTGAATAAGTTACACAGACAATTTAGATGTGGAAATACTTAATTTGAAGGTCGATTTTGCTTGCAAAGTGTGCTGCAGCAATCGAAATTTGGTTATTTAAAAATGTAGCTAAATCTGTAAGTTTCTGTCAGTACTGACAATATGCAAGGTGCGTGTATTTTAGTAAGAAATACAGACGATTCAAATGCGGAAATATTTAATTTGAAAGATAGTTCTCCTTATAAAGAGTGTATTGCATACAATACAATTTTATTTCGCTGTGAAGTGTGGATTTGCGAGACAACTCATTTATTTTGTAGGCAACTTGCGTGTGTCTTGATGAATAATTTTGCTTTTGAGATATTGGATGTCATAGTCTTTAGCTATGTTTCACCTCTGTCATAACTTTTGGTCGTTTTGTATGTGTACAAAGGATTATTTAAGTGACACATCGTAATAAAAACAGCTTCTTCCTTTCGAAAATGGTGTTCGTGGGAGTGCAGTGTTATCTAGTTATTGATTACAGTAAATAGAGAGCTGCAGTCACGGTCGATAAAATATTGCAGCAGTCCGTTCTGTGCTTAATCTGTAGTATGCGCACCTCAGACGTAATATTAGCCATCAATTATATTTTATAGCGATGCGTTATCTTCGCCCCTGCGTGCCTCCTTAAAATTGGCAGTGAAACATAATCAGAAACGTCTGGTGATGCTAGTACGTTCTATGACATTTCAGTAACATTTGTGTATTTAGATACCGTTCTAACACTTATAGACGCGCAAATATTTAATCTGAGGATGCATTGTGCCTTATAAGAAGAATTTACATTAGTAATTACAAACCTCTAGTAATTCAGAATGCCTGCTCTTTGTGTGTGTGTGTGTGTGTGTGTGTGTGTGTGTGTGTTGTGTGTGCCTAATATTTTCTGACTGCTGAATTTAGTATCGATCTTTTAAACCGAATTTGTCTGTTCAGGATTTTTAACTATTTTTCCACGGAAATAGCATTGAAGTAGTTCCAAATTTCCCTTAATTTGACGGATATGTAGATGGTGAATGACATTGTGATACTTGAAGTATAAATTGAACTTTTTGTACTGACGTTTTTGTACACATTTTAAAACTTGAATCAACATCTGTGCCCTTGAAAAGCGTCATAGAAGTGCAAAATTACTAATCTGAGGCTTCATATACAGATCAAAATATGAACATTGCCATGTGTTAGTTGCTACAAGCAACAGGAGGATAAAACAGCAGTTATTTCTCACTCTGAAGATTCATGGTTGCAGCTTGAATTTTTTATGCGATCGTTAAATTATAATTACCACCTATAACATGGAATATATAGGCAGAGATGAAGAGTCTTAAACAGAATAAAATTGCATAGAGAAATACATCAAATTATTCTTCAGACTGAATGTCACAAAAACAAAGTTCTATTTGCAAGCATGTGTAGGTCCCTTCAGGACGTTCAGAGTGAGTATTAAGAGCTAGAAAGTTTTTCAAGAAACAAAGAAAAATGTAAACGTCTATGAAATAGATCAGTACCATAATCATTACCATTTTATGTAGGAAATGACTATTGAACCGTTGCGCGACCTGTAGCTCACCCACCTCTCCTGGAACACAATCTTTGGCGTGAATGGGGCAGGGCACGTTTTCCAAGAGTGCCGTTGAACCCGTTGACCGGGTGAGGCAGTCAGTGAAGCAGCACTGACAGCACAGGTCTGCTGGCCAACGTGCCGGCTGTTCTTTCTGCCGCCCGTGTGACTTCGAAGTTGGTCTGGCTGAGCGTCTTCCGGGCGGGAGGAACGGGCGCCGAATATGGGAATGCACACATTATTTCTTTGGCGGACCAGGTCTGGAGGCAAGCGGTAGGTCGTAGCCATCCACACATCTGGTGGCTCCAAGTTTCTCCACTGTTTGCATTCTCGGTGAACTATTTTAGTTCGTTGCTTCGGGGCCGAGATCACGCGGAATTCGTGATCTCCCTCAACGCTGTGAGCGTCATAATTGTGACTGGTTCCCTTCCTGTGCCTGTTTGTGCGCTGCTGCTTCTACACACATCAAAAAAAGTTTTCCATCACCTCGGTTCCGCGAGTTCCGGAACCTGTACAGAAAATTGGAATGGAGATGAACATAAACATCATTTCCGCCCTTTTTATTGCTCATGAAAACCACACATTGCATGTTGTACCACCATTCAGCGAGACCTTTAGAGGTCGTGGTCCAGATTGCTGTACACACCGGTACCTCTAATACCCAGTAGCACGTCCTCTTGCATTGATGCATACCTGCATTCGTCGTGACATAGTAGCCACAAATTCATCAAGGCATCGTTCGTCCAGATTGTCCCACACCTCAACGAAGATTCGGCGTAGATCCCTCAGAGCGGCTGGTGGGTCACGTCGTCCATAAAATCCATGCCTGGCGTGTTAGATAGGGTTAATGTCTGGAGAACATGCTGGCCACTCTATTCGAGCGATGTGGTTCTCCCATTGGAAGTCATTCACAAGATGTGCACGATGGGGGCACGAGTTGTCGTCCATTAAGACGAATGCCTCGCCAGTATGCTGCCGATATGGTTGCACTATCGGTCGGAGGATGGCATTCACGTATCGTACAGTCGTACCGGCGCCTTCCATGACCGCAAGAGGTGTACGTCGGCGCCACTTAATGCCACCTCATAACAGCAGGGAACTCCACCTTGCTGCACACGCTGAACAGTGTGTCTAAGGCATCCAGCCTGACCGGATTGCCTCCAAACACGTCTCCGACGATTGTCTGGTTGAATGCATATGCGACACTCATTGGTGAAGAGATCGTGATGCCAAACCTGTGCAGTCCATTTGGCATGTTCTTGGGCCCATCTGTACCGCGCTGCATAGCGTCGTGTTTGCAACGATGGACCTCGCCATGGACGTTGGGAGTGAAGTTACCCATCATGCAGCCTATTGCGCACAGTTTGAGTCGTAACACTACGTGCTGTGGCTGCACGAAAAGCACTATTCGACATGGTGGCGTTGCTGTCAGGGTTCCTCCGAGCCGTAATCCGTAGGCTGTGGTCATCCACTGCAGTAGGAGCGAGTCATGTCATCGACAATTCCTGTCTCTCTGTATCTCCTCCATGTCCGAACAACATCGCTTTGGTCCACTCCGAGACGCCTGGACACTTCCCCTTTTGAGAGCCCTTTCTGGCTCAAAGTAACAGTGCGGACGAGATCGAACCGCGGTATTGACCGTCCAGGTATGATTGAACTACAGACAACACGAGCCGTATACCTCCTTCGTGGTGGAATGACTGGAACTGATCGGCTGTCGGACCCGCTCCGTCTAATAGGCGCTGCTCATTCGTGGTTGTTTACATCTTTGAGCTGGTGTAGTGACATCTCTGAAGAGTCAAAGGGACTGTGTCTGTGATACAATATCCATAGTCAACGTCTATCTTCAGGAGTTCTGGGAACCGGGGTGATGCAAAACTTTTTTTGATGTGTGTATATTGGACTGGGTCCAACTTCCTGTTGCTGTTGTTCCCTGTCCCAGTGTCTGGACGGGCGATTTGAGGAACGTAGCGCACGTATCAAAGCATAATAGCACCCATTTGGTCACTGTTATATAATTATAATTTGACTGTGTGTTTAAATTATAGAGTTTTGGAAATTTCTTCTATTTTCAGTGTTATTAACCATGATGTCCGAAACATTTTGCTTGCCTAGCACCTTTTGTACTATATTACCAAGTCGCTTTCTTTAGTTACTCGTATTTGGAGCCCGCAAGCTTATGGGCCTCACCGTGGCAAATCTTGTTGCTTGTATCTGGTGGGTTCCAAGCCACGCTTGAGGTGAGGTTCATCAGCCAACCGTTCGCGTCTTCATTTTATCTATGTTTTCCGTTCCGCGCGACGATAATTTTCGTATCTGGCTCATGGTGTTATTCTGAAGCTGGATCTTGGTTGGCAGCTGAATTTCTTTACTATCAGGTGTAAGTGGAGGGTGGTTGCCTTGGGTAGTTACTTTATTATCTTATAGCGACTTTTCAGAAATGTGTAATCTTATGACTTAAATTTACTCGTTTTGCTCAAAAATTCCTTCTCTGCTCATCAGCCGATTATTGTATGTTTCTTCCTTGAGGTTTGTCCCCACTGGTTGCTTAAAAAGGGAGGAATGATGAGAGCAGCGTATCGGGCCTGGCCTAAGTACTTTCGCGTTCGTTTGTCAGAACCACATTGCCCGACGCGTGCTGGTTTCACATCAAGCACCTTTAATTGTTATGTTTCCTTTTGATGATTTCCTTTTTAGGTGAACCTGAATGATTTGTTGTATTTTAATCAAACACGTTCGAGAGATATTTGTGACCCACCTATTTGAAGACTGTTTTCTTAGAACCTTTGAAGAGAGTGTTGTGTAACTTCAATTGGTGAAATATTATCTTGCATCTCTTATTGAAACTGGCTGTAAATATTTCAACAATAGTAACCTGTGGCACACAAAAATTATATATTTCAAAAAGACAATAACATTTGTTGTAGACTTAAATTTTCATACTTCATGTTCCCATGAATGACTTTTGGAGAGCCGCCTCTGTGGCCGAGCGCTCCTAGGCGCTTCAGTCCGGAATCGCTCTGCTGCTACGGTCGGAGGTTCGAATCCTGCCTTGGGCATTGATGTGTGTGATGTCCTTAGGTTAGTTACGTTTAAGTAGTTCCAGGGGACTGATGACCTCAGATGTTAAGTCCCATAGTGCTTAGAGCCATTTGAACTTTTGGAGAGTTGACAGGAAGTATCTGAGTTAACGTCATAAACTTTTGTTATTTGATCTCACAGAAATATTTGAAAACATTATTGATCGATTATCAGTAACTGTTCTAAATTAATTTTACTTGATTGAACAGTTTTGTGTAATATGTCAACGTCATGTTAGCCTAATTGATAAACCTGTTTTTTTGAGAAGTTCTAATAAAAATCTTCATACGAATGATTTTCAACCCTTATTTGGCCGGGTCCTTCCACTCCCAGGCACCTTTACGCCAGTAGTTCGTACCAACTACTGTGATTCTACTTCGACCACAAGTGCTTACTATATCAACGAGTGCACATAACGTTGCCTGCTCTCCTTTCCATTTACATTGACCAACCTGGAATCTGGGATTTGAAGAAATTTTTTGTGTGTGATTAGTGTCGTACGAGCGCTGACAGCCCATCTTCGCTTCGCCCAAGCAAATAGCTCCGAGGAGACAGAGTGTGCTGTATTGAAGGTGAATTTGGGAATTAGTGACATTCAGCTTACGTTGATAAAGGATTTGAAATTTATCTTGGCACTGTGCACACTACCTTTGATAAGCATTTCAAATAGATTTTTTCTGTGTAGGACAGTATTACAGTGACGACTATTCCCCAGATATTTGCATTTACGTAGCAAACGGTTCGTTTCCGGACCCGTGTTCACTGTTAGAACGTTTTTGCTCCTGAAATCGCATACATTCACCTGTGTCAGTTTTTGATACGCTCTCAGTTTTATCCATGAATGATGATAACTGAAGTGAGGTTTGGAGTCCCCCCAAAACAATTTCACAACTGTATTAAAAAGCATATCCTAGTGTGACACTACTGAAACCCTCTTGTGATAAAAAACTGGCTTTTTGTGTTTCCTAATTCACAATTGAGAAAATTCGGAGAAAACTAAATCATTATTTTGGTTGACGTGTCTCTTATGGTCTTAATATGGTACGTGAGTCAACAGCTTTTGTGTTTAAATTGGAGAGGACTTAATCAAACTATGAGCGCGTGTTTTCCTTGTTTACTCTCTCCAGTGACCGCAAATCCCACACGCTTTCACTTAATTAGAGACGCGTCTGACTGATACAACCTGCTGCGAGACGATAGTGCAGGCAGTATGGCATGATTGGAGCGCTTTGTATCACAGAAAGAGTTCATAGTATAATTGGCGCAACTTGTTTACACAAACTAATTTTACTCTTGTATCTAATTGTACAGACCAATTTTGAACCATATCCTCTCACAAATTGTCTGCAGTTAATCCTACGTGAGCTGATTACCATCATTTGGCAGTCATAGTATTCTTCTCTTGCCACGTAGTAATGAAATTTCTTGCTCCAGCTAGTGTCCATTATGCCCACCTGAGCAATTAGCACTTGATATATAATTCTCCATGATTTACTCAGGATCTGTTGCTTACTTTTTCTTTCACGCAGTTCATGGGTTGTTACCCGTCTGTCCTAACTGTACAGCCACTCATCACTGATAGTATTCACATTTATCTTGCGTCGAATCAAAAATAACAGTGGGTAGATAGGGAAAAACAAATGTTTTATCGAACGCATATGACGTAAAGATATTCAAAAGAGAATATCAAAAACAAATTTTAATGCTACGTGGTTGAGTTTGTTTTGCGCGGAAACAGCGCAGTCAGTGGGAGGAAGGCCATACCAATTATCAAACAAGCCACTGTGAAGCTTTCGAAAGAAATAGAACAGACTACGGAAGGAAAAAGAACTCTTCCGTTGCCCGTGCATTGTGTTTACTTCGCAAATTGATGAATTTACTTTAATGAAAGAACGCTGGAAGTACTTAATGTGTGCGGTTCTAGGCGCTGCAGTCCGGAACCGCGGGACTGCTACGTCGCAGGTTCGAATCCTGTCTCGGGCATGGATGTTTGTGATGTCCTTAGGTTAGTTAGGTTTAAGTAGTTGTAAGTTCTAGGGGACTGATGACCTAAGATGTTAAGTCCCATAGTGCTCAGAGCATTGCTGAACGGTAAGTGAAACTGAAATTACTGTGATTGCTAATAATAACAATAATAAAAGTTATAATAATAAAGCGCCGAGTTCTACGGAAGAAGCAGAAAACATATTATGAGGTATAATTAACAAAGGACTGTGACATTGAAAACTACTTCTACTTGTGTGTATCTAAATCGAAAAAAACAAAAATGACACCATTGTGCTGCTGTGACACACTGTATCAGGCATATTAATTAGACCATCTGATAGTGAAAGTGATCAATATATCAACGATGTGGGCATAAATAACAATATGAAGCAAAGATTTGTACTTTACCGTAAACCGATATCGTATCACACCTGTTGAAGCATTTTAGGAAGTGCGATGAACCACTACTTCGTACCGATTCACAATTACTTTTAATACCGTTGACAAAATGATTCTGATGTGAAAAGCTTGGGGAAATGGAAATGGATAAATTGTCTTTAACGGTGGTGTTAGTGATGATAAACAATAAATCCGATGCAGTGTTGCAGAAACCCGATCTATAACAATGTGCAAACAGTGTCTAAAATAAATATTTGTTTAACGAATAGTTTATGTGCGTTGGAATGTCGAAGGAATGAACAACGACACCGTAACGGCGGTCACACAGCTGCGCAGCTGGCCAATAAAGTTGTAGCAACATGAAGATTGCATGGAACAAAATTCAAAATGGCGTGAAGTATACTACATGCTGGTATGTGTAACAGATTAGCAATCCATCAGAATCACGCAAAGTAATGATTAACATAGCAGAATCACACTCGAGAAGACGACGGTTCGAAAACCGCTGCCAGCGAATGCTGGGATGATTGCTTTGAAAACGACATGGCAGATTTCATTCCCCATCCTTTGGAAATGCTAGCTTGTGATCTGTCTTTGATGATCACGCAGTCGATGAGACACTGTACTCCAATGTTCCTCTCCCCCTCCACACAATGTGGGAATAAAGCCATCTACACTCCATAGACACAGGCAACAGAGCATGCACAATGTCGGCACTAGTACAGTGTATATCCACCTTTCGCAGCAATGCAGGCTGCTATTCTCCCATGGAGACGATCGTAGAGATGCTGGATGTAGTCCTGTGGAACGGCTTGCCATGCCATTTCCACCTGGCGCCTCAGTTGGACCAGCGTTCGTGCTGGACGTGCAGACCGCGTGAGACGACGCTTCATCCAGTCCCAAACATGCTCAATGGGGGACAGATCCGGAGATCTTGCTGGCCAGGGTAGTTGACTTACACCTTCTAGAGCACGTTGGGTGGCACGGGATACATGCGGACGTGCATTGTCCTGTTGGAACAGCAAGTTCCCTTGCCGGTCTAGGAATGGTAGAACGATGGGTTCGATGACGGTTTGGATGTACCGTGCACTATTCAGTGTCCCCTCGACGGTCACCAGTGGTGTACGGCCAGTGTAGGAGATCGCTCCCCACACCATGATGCCGGGTGTTGGCCCTGTGTGCCTCGGTCGTATGCAGTCCTGATTGTGGCGCTCACCTGCACGGCGCCAAACACGCATACGACCATCATTGGCACCAAGGCAGAAGCGACTCTCATCGCTGAAGAAGACACGTCTCCATTCGTCCCTCCATTCACGCCTGTCGCGACACCACTGGAGGCGGGCTGCACGATGTTGGGGCGTGAGCGGAAGACGGCCTAACGGTGTGCGGGACCGTAGCCCAGCTTCATGGAGACGGTTGCGAATGGTCCTCGCCGATACCCCAGGAGCAACAGTGTCCCTAATTTGCTGGGAAGTGGCGGTGCGGTCCCCTACGGCACTGCGTAGGATCCTACGGTCTTGGCGTGCATCCGTGCGTCGCTGCGGTCCGGTCCCAGGTCGACGGGCACGTGCACCTTCCGCCGACCACTGGCGACAACATCGATGTACTGTGGAGACCTCACGCCCCACGTGTTGAGCAATTCGGCGGTACGTCCATCCGGCCCCCCGCATGCCCACTATACGCCCTCGCTCAAAGTCCGTCAACTGCACATACGGTTCACGTCCACGCTGTCGCGGCATGCTACCAGTGTTAAAGACTGCGATGGAGCTCCGTATGCCACGGCAAACTGGCTGACACTGACGGCGGCGTTGCACAAATGCTGCGCAGCTAGCGCCATTCGACGGCCAACACCGCGGTTCCTGGTGTGTCCGCTGTGCCGTGCGTGTGATCATTGCTTGTACAGCCCTCTCGCAGTGTCCGGAGCAAGTATGGTGGGTCTGACACACCGGTGTCAATGTGTTCTTTTTTCCATTTCCAGGAGTGTATATTTTGTTTATAAAGAAGAATTAAACTGCAAGCTTCTCACTGTAAAATCACATTTGAATGTACAAGGGTTGTTCGGAAATTAAGGAACGCTCGGCCGCGAAATGGAAACCACAATGAAAATCAAAACTGATTTCTTTGCACATTCAGCTACACCTTTTAGGTACTTCTCTACATAGTCGCCACTCAGACATCCTTCGGAGCGTTATACCAAATTTCCAACCCCATCGCCATAGAAGGCGCCCGCCTGTGCTTTCCGATAATTCTCTACGCTGGTCTACAGCGCGTAGCTTGCACCCAAGTGTTGCCTTCGTATCCAGCGTTTCATGTGAACAGAGATGATACTCAGGACGAGACAATTACGGCCGTGTTGTGGGTGATCGAACACTTCCCATTGAAAAGGCTGCAAGAGCGTCTTCACTGCCCTGCAGAGTGCGGGTGAGAGTTGCGAAGAAGAAGGAAGTGCGTGCCAGTTGTGTTAGGTGGGCTGCATTCATTAAGGCGAAGCCTCTAAGCAGGACCTCCTACTTTTCGGGAGACATCGTTGTTCTAGGCACCTTCACTCGCTCACAGTGGGCTCACAACTGAAAAGAGCGTCTTGATGCAATCGACGGGCATACTAAAGACACTGCTCAAACCATCTGTGAAGAACCTCGTCGGACTTTCACAGTGGTTTCCATTTCGCGACCGGTCTTTCCTCACTTTCCGAATAGCTCTCGTAGTTTAGTTTTGAGAAATGAATGCTATGCCTCATGTAAGGGGTGAAGCGACTGTCAGCAAGCGTTCGAATTCAGCAGTCATAGGCTTGTCACTTACAGTAACAAATCTCACGTAATCCGCAGAACGAATAACCCGGGAGTTTCAAATGCTAGCAGCAGTGCGGCTAACTCAATGGCTGTGCGAAGGTAGTTAAAAAGAGTGGGGTACAAAGGTTGAGCAGCTCCTCATGACGTGTACACATCAAAAAAACTTTTGCATCACCCCGGTTCCCAGAACTCCTGAAAATATTCATTGACTGCGGATATTGTATCACAGACACAGTCATTTTGACTGTTCACAGATGTCACTAAGCCCTCCGAAAGATGTAAACAACCACGCATGGACAGCGCCTATTAGACGGAGGGGGTCCGACAGCCGATCAGTTCCAGATATTTCACCAGGAAGGAGGTACACGGCTCGTGTTGTCTGTAGTTCAACCATGCCTAGACGGTCAATATCGCGGTTCGATCGCGTGCAGATTGTTCCTTTTTGCCAGGAATGGCTCTCAACAGGCCAGGTGTCTCGAAGTGAACCAAAGCGATATTGTTCGGACATGAGGAAGACACAGAGAGACAGGAACTGCCGATAAAATGCCTCGCTCAGGCCGCTCAAGGGCTACTACTGCAGCATATGACCGCTGCCTACGGGTTACGGCTCGGAGGAACCCTGACAGCAACGCCACCCCTTATTGAATAGTGCTTTCGTGCAGCCACAGGACGTAGTGTTACGACACAAACTGTGCGCAATAGGCTGCATGATGGGCAACTGCACTCCCGCCGTCCTTGGTGAGGTCCAGCGTTGCAACCACGACATCATGCAGCGCGGTACAGATGGGCCCAACAACATGCCAAATGGACTGCACAGGTTTGGCATCACGTTCTCTTCACCGATGAGTGTCGCATATGCATTCAACCAGACAATCGTCGGAGACGTGTTTGGAGGAAATCCGGTCAGGCTGGATGCCTTAGACACACTGTTCAGCGTGTGCAGCAATGTGGAGGTTCCCTGCTGTTTTCGGGTGGAATTAAGTGGGGCAGGCGCCGTAATGGCTGTACGATACATTGATGCCATCCTCCGATCGCTAGTGCATCGATATCGGCAGCATATTGTCGAGGCATTCGTCTCCATGGACGACAATTCGTGCCCCCATCGTGCACATGTTGTGAATGACTTCCTTCTGGATAACGAAATCGCTCGACTAGAGTGGCTAGCATGTTCTCCAGACATGAACCCTATCGAACATGCCTGGGATGTATTGAAAAGGGCTGTTTATGGACGACGTGACCCTTGAACCACTCTGAGGGATCTACGCCTAATCGACGTTGAGAAATGGAACAATCGGGACGAGCAGTACCTTGATGAATCCGTGGATAGTGTTCCACGACGAATACAGGTATGCATCAATGCAGGAGGACGTCTACTGGGTATTAGGGGTACCGGTATGTACAGAAATCTGGAGCACCACCTCTGAAAATCTTGCTGTATGTTGATACAACATGCAATGTGTGGTTTTTATGAGCAATAAAAAGGGCGCAAATTATATTTATGTTGATCTCTATTCCAATTTTCTGTACAGGTTCCGGAACTCTCGGAACCGAGATGATGCAAAACTTTTTTTGATGTTTGTATATATTTCTGTGGTAAACACTATGTCAGCTTAAGGTGGTTTAAAGATCAGTTGAGTGGATGCTGCTCAATTTTGGCGGCATCCTACAACCGTCATCCGAATTTGGAACTGATGGGTCCAGGAGGGGCACACTCAACAGCATACAAGATCTCGACAGCAGCAGTGTTATTCACTCCGGGGTGCAGTATCGTACAGCCATAAAAACCCACCTCAAGTCACGAAATGGGCTTTCTTGCACACACAAGTTATCTACGTGGACAATGTGGCGACATGTGCTGCACCGCAGACTGTCAGCACCGTGACCACTTTCGGGCCTCACTTGATGCACACCGACAGACGTGCGCCCAAAGACTACACTGGACATAAGGTTACGTTTATGCTGCATCCTCTATCGTGGCATACCGCTCCTCACTTCAGAACATACGACACTTCAGAACTTATGGCGATGATCCAAGTGCGAAACACAAGCCAGTCTGATATCACGGACTTCCGAGGCTCTTGGCGAGCAGCGGGACGAGCAGCGATGTTTCTGGTTAGTTGAACCGGTGAGACACAGTCAGTTTGGTCCATCATGCCATGCCATCCCAGCGAGCAGTAAGATGGCAGAAAAAGAAACGCTCCCGGATTGATACCGAATCGTCAATTCAGACGACTCATAATTCTCATTATAGCAGCACCATGAACGTATCCCTGTATGGAGTCTCCGAGTAGAGTGAGAGTTTCCAGATTACATTCATCATCATAAATCCCTAGCGTTATAGTCAAGCAGCAGCTGCCGGCCAAGAGCAGCAGGAACAGATAAGTAGTTGATTTTGTAACATTTTACAGGTACCTTTGTTTTGGTAGAGTCTGCTAAATAGGTCAGGAGTCCATTTCACGCAGGAGGTGGCTACATGGGTAGCAGGAGCTGTGTAGGGTGGAACAGGTCGGTTTTTAGGGTGAGGGCCTCGGAGAAGCGCAAAAAGAACAGTTCGAACAGGAACAATGTAGATACAGGAAACGTAGGGATGACAGTTGCAAACTGTCGTAGTTGTACCTATAGTACTAGAGTTCCAAGAGCTAATAGAAAGCACTGATGCTCCAATCGTAATAGGCACTGAAAGCCGGCTGAAGTCGGAGAGACGTTCAACCGAAATTTTTGCGAAGGACCAACGGTGGTCAGAAAGGATATACTAAATACAGTTGACAGTGGCGTGTCTGTTGCTGCTTGCAACGAAGTCGAAGTAGATACTTCCTGTGAGTTAGTGTGAGTAGAGGTCATTCTTAGCGACAGGAATAAAATAATAATTGGATCCTTTTACAGACCTACCAAATGAGACAGTTACTGAAAGATTCAAAGAAAACTTGAGCCTCATTTAAAACACGATTCATACAGTTATAGTTCATGGTGACTTCAATTTACTCACGAAGCTCGAAATTTACCGGGTTCTTCAATGCGAAATGCTTATAATAGTTTCCACAAAGAAATTTTGTCTCAAAACTGGCAGAAAAAAAAAGTTCAAATGCGTGTGAAATCTTATGGGACTCAACTGCTAAGGTCATCAGTCCCTAAGCCTACACACTACTTAACCTAAATTATCCTAAGGACAAACACACACACACACCCATGCCCGAAGGAGGACTCGAACCTCCGCCGGGACCAGCCTGGCAGAAAATCCAAATAGATTCTTGTTGTATGTAAAGTATCCTAGCGGAAAGACAATTAATGGCTTCTGTACGCGATGTTGTTGTTGTGGTCTTCAGTCCTGAGACTGGTTTGATGCAGCTCTCCATGCTACTCTATCCTGTGCAAGCTTTTTCATCTCCCAGTACCCACTGCAACCTACATCCTTCTGAATCTGCTTAGTGTATTCATCTCTTGGTCTCCCTCTACGATTTTTACCCTCCACGCTGCCCTCCAATACTAAATTGGTGATCCCTTGATGCCTCAGAACATGTCCTACCAACCGATCCCTTCTTCTGGTCAAGTTGTGCCACAAACTTCTCCCCAATCCTATTCAATACTTTCTCATTAGTTATGTGATCTACCCATCTAATCTTCAGCATTCTTCTGTAGCACCACATTTCGAAAGCTTCTATTCTCTTCTTGTCCAAACTATTTATCGTCCATGTTTCACTTCCATACATGGCTACACTCCATACGAATACTTTCAGAAATGACTTCCTGACACTTAAATCAATACTGGATGTTAACAAATTTCTCTTCTTCAGAAACGCTTTCCTTGCCATTGCCAGCCTACATTTTATATCCTCTCTACTTCGACCATCATCAGTTATTTTGCTCCCCAAATAGCAAAACTCCTTTACTACTTTAAGTGCCTCATTTCCTAATCTAATTCCCTCAGCATCACCCGACTTAATGAGACTACATTCCATTATCCTTGTTTTGCTTTTGTTGATGTTCATCTTATATCCTCCTTTCAAGACACTGTCCATTCCATTCAACTGCTCTTCCAAGTCCTTTGCTGTCTCTGACAGAATTACAATGTCATCGGCGAACCTCAAAGTTTTTATTTCTTCTCCATGAATTTTAATACCCACTCCGAATTTTTCTTTTGTTTCCTTTACTGCTTGCTCAATATACACATTGAACAACATCGGGGAGAGGCTACAACCCTGTCTTACTCCCTTCCCAACCACTGCTTCCCTTTCATGTCCCTCGACTCTTATAACTGCCATCTGGTTTCTGTACAAATTGTAAATAGCCTTTCGCTCCCTGTATTTTACCCCTGCCACCTTTAGAATTTGAAAGAGAGTATTCCAGTCAACATTGTCAGAAGCTTTCTCTAAGTCTACAAATGCTAGAAACGTAGGTTTGCCTTTCCTTAATCTTTCTTCTAAGATAAGTCGTAAGGTCAGTATTGCCTCACGTGTTCCTGTGTTTCTACGGAATCCAAACTGATCTTCCCCGAGGTTGGCTTCTACTAGTTTTTCCATTCGTCTGTAAAGAATTCGTGTTAGTATTTTGCAGCTGTGACTTATTAAGCTGATAGTTCGATAATTTTCACATCTGTCAACACCTGCTTTCTTTGGGATTGGAATTATTATATTCTTCTTGAAATCTGAGGGTATTTCGCCTGTTTCATACATCTTGCTCACCCTGTACGCGATAGCAATGGAAATACTATCGATGACAGTGCTGCTGAGGCCGAGTTACTCTACACAGCCTTCCGAAATTCCTTGACGAAAGAAGAGGAAGTAAATATTCCAGAATTCGAATCAATAACAGCTGCCGTCATAAGTAACTTAGAAGCAGATGTCCTCAGACAAGCAAATGAAATCACTTAATAAAAGCAAGTCCTCCGGTGCAGACTGTATAGCATTAGAGTATGTTGATGCAATAGCTCCATAATGAGCAATCATATAGAACCTCTCTCTCGCCGAAAGATCCATACCCAAGGACTAGAAAGTTGCACCGGTCACACCTTTATTCAAGAAAGGCAATAGGAGTAATGCACTAAATTACATGCCCATAGCATTAACTCGATATACAATAGGATTTTGGAACATATATTGTGTTCGAACATTATGAATTACCTCGGACAGAAAGGTCTATTGACACGAAAGTCAACACGGATTTAGAAAACAATGTTCTTGTGAAACACAACTGGTTCTTCACTCGCACAAAGTGTTGGTTGCCATCGACACATGCTTTTTCACATAGATTCCGCATTCTTAGATATCCAAAAGGCTTTTGACACTGTACCTCACAAGTGGGTTGTAATCAGATTGCGTGCTTATGGAATATCGTGTCAGTTATGCAACTGGATGCGTGATTTCCAGTCAGAGAGGCCACAATTCGTAGTAATTGACGTTAAGTCATCGAGTAAAAAACAGAAGTGATTTCTGGTGTCGTCAAGGTAGTGTTTTATGCCCTCTATTGTTCCTCATTCACACAAACGATTTAGGAGATAATCTGAGCAGCCTCGTCTGTTGTTTGCAGATGACGGTGTCATTTGTAGCCTAGTAAAGTAATCAGAAAATCAAAACTAACTGCAAAACGATTTAGACAAGTCATCTGTATGGTGCGAAAATTGGTGATAGACCCTAAATAATGAAAAGTGAGAAGTCATCCAGATGAACTTCGGTTATATCGTAAATCATTCAATTCTAAAAAACCTAGGAATTTCAACTATGTACAACTGAAATTGGAAAGAACACTTAGAAAATGTTGTGAGGAAGGTGTACCAAAAACAGCGTTTTATTGGCTTAACACAGATGCAGCAGATCTACTATAGAGACTGCCTACTCTACGCTTGTCCAGGTAGGGTTTAACGGAGTACACTGAGAAGGTTCAAGGAAGAGTAGTACGTTTTGTGTTATCGAGAAATAGGGGGGAGAGAGTGTCACAGACATGATACAGGATTTGGGGTGAAAATCAGTGAATATAAATCTTTTCATTCCATACTCATCATAATTTAATGATGTCGAGTGTAAGGGAGGCCAAGTATTTGTGCTGTTATCTACATTTTTACCAAAAGTAAACATCTCGTTCGTGAGAGTGGATGTCGAAAGAAATTTGCAATGCATCGCAACTGAAACCATTGAATTTTCTAACTACTGATGTAGTCATACGTGTAAGATTAGATTAATTATGCAGAAGTTACCAAACTTAGTGTTCTGAGGCAGAAATTTAAATAATGTGATTTTTAATTCCAACTACTGATGTAGTCTTACGTGTAAGATTAGACTCATTATGCAGAAGTTACTAAACTTAGTGTTCTGAGCAGAAATTTAAATAATGTGATTTTTAATTCCACAGAAATGTCGAAGGAAAACGTTCAAAGTCACTGAAAAAGAAATCAGAAATAAGTCCTGTACAACATTATCCTGTAAGCTAAATCATAATCTGGCAATCTTTATCGACTCTCTTCAGGAAAATGTCAGTGGTAAAATTTACTTCAAATGACAATATTGGAAACTCGCTACATTCAAGCATATTTAAGTCATTGCTGCTGTACGACCTTGGGGATGGATGCATGACTGAGATAGATGATAGCTCTGTGTAATTCCACCCATAAACTAGATAAGTCAATGTGGAAGCGAAATCCATGACTGCTAATTTTGACTATCGTTGGAGTGAGATGCAGAAGGACAGACCCAACTGACGCAAGACCTTCTGTATGTGTTCAATTTTATAACAACACTTAACATGAAACAAAATTTAAATATCCCCGGGTGAATACTGAAGTTACTCTGTGACAAGCCTGGGCTCTGTTGCCTGAGCTTCACGTCTCTTACGCTCCACGTGCTCTGCTGACGTAGTTCACGCGGCTGTTTTGTGTTGTGAGTTGCTCGTACACAATGGTGCGCTGCGGTGGTCGTTGAGCCTCGAAATAAGCGCCAGCTGGCTATCGCAGGAGCAGATAACGACAGGTGATCGTTCATACCGCCCTTGGAGCACTTCTGACAAGAGCTCGATCGATGTCGCCTCTCACGCATACCAACCTTGTTATCTGAGTGCTGCCCCACTTCTTTTCTGCATGCATACAATATTATCAGCTGTAACTTCCAGCGTACGCCTTCTTGTCTTTGATAACTCCTTACAACCAAATTACCGTCAAACAGTCTTCAGCAACCTAGAATATTGTAGCAACGTAATTATACTCTCCATAAGATAATATAAATGATCTTAAAACTATATTACATAATTGTATGCTCAAGATTTCCTGTCAATTATTTCCTATTACTTACCATCTGATTAGTGCCGAATTCGTCCTTTGATACCAGGTCTTTGAACTTCTCTCTGAGCGCAATGTAGATTCAGAATGATTACAAACCATACCCGTGACATTTAGCAACTCTGACACGTGCTGCAATTTCTTTACTGGTCCCCCACATTAGTTTGTACTTAACAACGAGCTGTTAAAGAATATTTGACCTTCCAGTTCAGCTTTTCGGTTGTCACAGATCGACAATAGGGTTACCGTTGAGGATGCAGCAAGCAAATGCGCTTTTGGTCACATTATGTTGCTATATTAACACTACTTAATTGTTTTATCTGACTGTGTACAGATATTGCACTGGGAACATGATTATATACAGCAGCGCACAATCAAGTTAGATACTGTGATGGAGAACTAGCGCCCTTCATTCCACATTCATTGGAATATTGGAATAATTTTAGATTGTACGGTACTGATACGTCATCATTGTACGGGATGTCTAATATTCACATTCAAAATGAGCAGAACACCATGTGACATTATTTTATCTGAGTTATTTCGTCTTCGACATTAAGCCCACTGTGTTGTTAGTATGCTAACTGATAGCGCCAGCCAATGAATTCAACTACGTCTTGATGCCAGACATTGCTGTCAGATTCGCTGGAATAAAACAGAAAACACACTAGCCACAGTACAGTATTATGCTCACTAGTTCAATGCATGTCAACAACAATATGTGAGCAGCCGTACTATGCGGTCAACAGTTTGTGAGCATATTTCGGTAGCAGTAACATTGTCTGTCATTTGACATGACAGAGGGGGTTATGTGTATTGGTTCAAGACAACGACAGAATATGATTTCTTGGAGTAGCTTGTCAATACATCCATAAAATAGTTAGTGACGTTCTATTCTATGCCTTTCCGCAGTAGCAGCACCAGTTCCTGTCAGATCAGCGAAGTTAAGTGCTGTCGGGTTTGTCTAGACCTGGATGGGTGACCGTGTGGTTTGCCGAGCGCTGTTGGCTAGGGAGGTGCGCTCAGCCCTCGTGAGGAAAACTAGGGAGCTACTTGATTGAGAAGTAGTGACTCCGCTTACAAAAATTGACAACTGCTGGGAGAGAGGTGTACTGACTACACGCACCACCATATCCGCAATCAGTGGCGTAATAAATTGTTGTTAATTACGTAACCAATTTGCTTAATGAGCCACTGGTCGCATTCTTGTGAATAAAAGTGCTTCAGCGGCTTAAAAAACAAGTGATCCTATGGCTGCAATTTGTGGCTGCTGTGTGGAGGAATGGTAAGCACATGAATGTTACGGTCCCTTCAATAAAGGACGGCACTGACAGTCAATTGCGACTAGTGATTATCCAGAATTAACAAGACGATTTTCTACTGATGGCTGCGTATGTTTCTCAGAAAGGTGTAGCCACGTAAGATACAGATCTGAGTCGATGTACCCAGTGTCGGAACACATCGTTTGTGACCCAGGAGAGGCGCAATTCTTCAAACTCTCCTTCATCCTTTCCCAGGAAATACTAATCCTGGTTGGAGGTAGCTCCCCCTAGCTTCCATACAATACACAACCGCTATCAACTTCCTTCCCTTTCCAGATGCAGGTTTGCTTACATGCTTCTTGCCGTATGTTGCAATCACTTTCGGAACCGCAATCAGGATGACACTGCTGTCTGTCAGTCCCGTTAGGGTCTTCCGAGACCTGTTCGGACGCAGATTAATTTTAGATGTTCTACTCGTATGGTAAACTTTACACCTAACAAGGTCAAACTATGTTGCACCCGTGGTCTAGGGATAGCCGGCATGATAGATCAGCGTGTTCGGTCGGAGACCTGTTTGCACCCTGAAATAAAATACTGAGTGAAGAGATCGACGATGAGCTTCAACGGGTGTCATGTGACGTCCATCATGACAAAATGCAACAAACAGTAATGAACAAAATGAAAAACGGGTATACCGTCTTTGATTAGTGATCGAAACTTACTCGGTTCCGGGTTTGAGCCTCACCACCACTTAAATTTTGAATAATGATCAGCTTTGGCAGACGAAGACTTCTGGCATAAAAAGTCACCATCGTTCTACCAAAGACCTGGTCAAAGAGCGCAGAGCAGCGGAAAGAGGTTCAGGGAACTTAACTGCCCTTGGGATGGGAGACTGCCCCTAGAGGTGGAAAAATCACCAATGATCAACAGCATGAGGATGCAGAAGGCAAAGGAAACCACTGCATGAAAGATACGTAATGTGTATCCACAGGAAATATGCCCTGTAATTGAAAGAATTCATGATGATCTCTCCGTTGGCAAAATATTCCGGAATAGACACCCATTCGCATTCCGGGGGGGGGGGGGGGGGGGGACTGCCAAGGGGGAGCTGACCAAAGGATAACGCTCTACGAATCGAGGCGTGGAAGTTCAGAAGCTTATGCGCTGTAGGTGAGCTAGAAAATTAGAAAATCTGAAAAGAGAAATTCCAAGGCTCAGTCTAGATATAGTGGGAGTCAGTGGCGTGAAATGGTGAGAAGACATGGATTTTGTAGTCAGATGAGTATAGAGTAACGTCAACAGCAGTAGAAAATGGTATAATGGGAGTAGGATTCGTTATGAATAAGGAAATAGGGCACAGAGTGTGTTAGTGCGAAAAATTCAGTTGTATGGTGGTTCTCATGAGAATCGACAGCAAACCAATACCGGCAATGATAGTTCAGTTATACATGCCGACGTCGCAAGCTGAAGATGAAGAGATACTGAATGGTAATGCAGTACGTAAAGGAAGATGAAAATGTAACAGTCATGGGCAGCTGGAATATGGTTGCAGGGGAACGAGAGGAAGAAAGGGTTACGAGAGAATATAGGCTCGTATACCGCAATGCAGAAATACAAGTCGGTGAGGAATGAAATAAACAGGAAGTACAGGGAAACTAAAACGAAATGGCTGTAAGGAAAATGTCAATAAATAGAAAAAGAAGAGGAAAGTAAAAACAAGCTTCGGTGAAATTAAAAGTAAGGATGGTAACATTAAGAGCACTTTTGAAATTCCACTATTAAATGCAAAGGAGGGAGAGGATAGGCGGAGAGTGTACATAAAACGTGATGATGACGTTTGGTTTGTTGGGCTCTCAACGACATGGTTATCAGTGCCCATAAAAATTTCCAATCTTTACTGTAACAAGTCTCTCCATTTGCCCGAATGAAGACAAAATGATGAGAACAACACAAACACCAGTGCTCGGATGGAGAAAAACCCCGATCCGGTCGGGAATGGAAACCGGGACCCCGTTATCTAGAGCGAGGTGGCGCAGTGGTTAGACACTGGACTCGCATTCGGTAGGACGACGGTTCAATCCCGAGTCCGGCCATCCTGATTTAGGTTTTCCGTGATTTCCCTAAATTGCTCCAGGCAACTGCCGGGATGGTTCCTTTCAAAGGGCACGGCCAGCTTCCTTCTCCGTCCTTCCCTAATCCGATGAGACCGATGACCCCGCTGTCTGGTCTCCTTCACCAAACAACCCAACAACCCCCACCCCCACCCCCTCCCCCCAACCCGTTATATAGAGGCAGCAAAGCCAACCACTAGACCACGAACTGGGAGGTTTACATTGACGGCTTCCACGAGAGGCAAGATGTGTCTGATGAAACAGAAGAAGAAATAGGAGTCGATTTTGAATAGATAGATGATTCATTATTAGAATCATAATTTATAAGTGCTTTGGACATCAAAATTTCTAAAATTTTTGGGAAGTGGCAACAAAACTAATAATCACGTTGGTGTGTAGAATGTCTGAGTCTGGCGATGTATCATGCAACTTTCGGAAAAATATCATCCATACAATTCAGAAGACTGCAAGAGCTGAAAAATGCGAGAACAATGGCACAATCACTTTAACAGCTCTTGTACCAAGACTGCTGATAAGAATAATATACAGAAGAATGGAAAATAAAATTGTGTGTTGGATGACGATCAGTTTGGCTTGTAAAGGCCCCAGAAGGCAACTCTGATGTTGCAGTTGATAATGGGAACAAGACTGCAGAAAAATCAAGACAAATTCATAGGATCTGTCGACCTGAAAAAGATGTTCGCCAATGTGAAATGGTACAACATGCTGGAAGTTCTGCGAAAAATAACGATAAGCTATAGGAAGAGCTCAAGAACTAAGATGAAATAATAAGAATGGAAGACCAAGAACGAAATGTGCGGATTAAAGGGGTGCAAGACATGGATGTAGTCTTTCGCACCTACTGTTAAATCTTTTTATCGAAGAATCGATCTTGGAAATAAAAGAAAGGTCCAAGAATGGAATTGAAATACAAGGTGGAAGGATATCAGAGAATACATTGCTAGCCTCAGTGAAAGGGAAGAAGAATTATATGATCTGCTGAACGGATTGAACAGCCTAATGAGTGCAGGATTTGGATTAAGAGTAAATCGAAGAAAGGCCAAAGTAAAGAGTAGTGACAGAAGTGATAACAGCCGAAAACGTAACATTGATGGTCATGAAGAAGTTGAATTTGAGGAACTCTTCTATCTAGGCAGCAAAATAACCAGTGACGGACGGAGCAAGGAAGACATCAAAAGTAGCCTAGCACTGGCGAAAAGAGCATTCCAGTCTACTGATATGCAACAAAGGCCTTAATTTGAGGAAGAAATTCCTGAGAATGTACTTTTGGAGCATAGCAATGTATGTTAGAGAAGCATAGCCTGTGGGAATAGAAGTGAATCGAAGCATTTGACATACGGTGCAACAAACGAAATTAGGTGAACTGATAAGGTGAGGAATGTGGACATTCCGTGCTGAATCGAGGAGGAAAATAATATGCGGAACACACTAACAAGGAGAAGGGAAGTATGACAGGACATCTGTTGAGACATCAGGGAATGTCTTCCCTGGTACTAGAGGGAATGGTAGAAGGTAGAAACTGTAAAGGCAGACAGAGAGTGGAGTATATCCAGGAAATAACTGAGGGCGTAGGTTGCAGGTGCTACTCTGAGATGAAGAGGTTAGCACAGGAGAGGATTTAGTTCCGTGCCGCATCAAACCAGTCAGAAGGCTGATGAGTCAAGAAACGAAAAAACAAATGTAACCGTCAGTGTGATAGTTATTATTGTCCATTTTCTAACTCTTGAGAAATCTATTGTAGGCGCATCCCAGCACTTATCTAGAGCACGATTCTTTCGGGAAAGCGGTGGGAATTTACATAGGGACATTGCGTACCTGGCTTATTTGGGATCTTTTTGAGACGGATTTTTGGAGCTTGGATACTGTCCGTCCATTTTCCGTCTGTTGTGGATAAAGACTGAACATTCAGGGATCATAAAGTCTCCCCTCGCCTGCACAGTCATGTCGTTGTGTGTCTCACAGGTGCCTTTATCGTCGACTCGACTGTGATAATTGTAGTAGTACAAGAACGGATGGGGTAAGACCGTAAACTCTCGTTCATTATAAAGCGAGTGTTTTATGATATAAATGAGCTGACAGGAGAAGCAGAAATCATTGCAGCTTGAGATGCGACTCTTCGAAATATTTGCCCTTACTTGTAGTCACAGCAGTTTCTTTCACATTAAATTCATGGACAGTATTTTAAGGATGCAATAATTAACAGCTTTTAAATATTTTAAAAAGTCATGATTTGGCACTATAGCTTCTTTATTAAAAAACTGTAGTTTTGGTGAAGCACAGACCATTCTCAAGTACGAAGGACGCCATTAATTACAGGTAACATGAGCAAATGTGATCATTTGAATTTAAATCAGTAATAAATATTATCTGCAGGTAAGTATCAGATTTAAACATTAGGTATAAAAGTGATGGGTGAACAGAAGGTCTTACTGAGAGGTGTCGACAGACCCCTCATCGTAGGCAATTGTTTCAAATAGTCTTCATCTGGAAAAGGAGTGATTTATACGAAAATTTTTGTGAAAAGTATTCAGTATTAATCCTGGTACAGCCATGTTGCTCATTTTCTAACAGGACAGATATTATCTGATTACTACAAATTCTTAAGCACATGCAACATACCTGCTTCGATAACAAAACAAACAGACCCATCTCATGTGAAAAGACCGCAAACTTTGTATAAGCAATACTTGGCCAAATTTGGTGTTTAAGATACCTTTTAGTTGCCTGTTTGGCCTATGTTTGGGCTGATCCTAGTTTTTCAGTGCGCACACTATCTGAACTTTCTCAAGTGGGCTTTATTCAACATTCTGTATGTAGTAAAAATGAAACTTACTTTCATACAAATGCATTACTTTGCTCCATAGTATTTAACAATGCTCACTTGCCATTCTCTGAAAGTTAATTTGATATCTTATTACGCGTCCAGGCGAGATTTATTTAAAAAAATAAAACTATTTTTTTACTTTCATTCTCGCACATCGTACTTTATTTTCTGTTATTTTTGGCAGCATTAATTATGTCTCGTCGCATTAAGGAAAGAATTTCTTACAATATAATTCTGTTATATTTGATGTGACTCTTGCTAGAGCACGTTTGTGGGGCAAATTATTTCGTGTAGATGTAGAACAGGCGACTGCTCGTACATGTGCAGAAGCTAACATGATTTTCAGCGTCAAACACTAGTTCGCTGTGGTTTGCGTTTCGGGCTGCAGTTCACTCTAACGTTCTGAACCTACAACGCACATTGAGCGAGAGTTGCCGCACCGTGGCATCTCGAGTACTTGCTAATTTAGTCGTCGCCATTAGTTAATTGATGTGTCAACAAGCAGCACGTGGCTACACGTTGCCTCGGTGGCGGTCTATGCAAGCAGCTGAGGGCGGAGCCTCGTGTACCACGGGAGAGCGTCACCGAAGACTCCTTCTTATAGCATCTGAGGCCCGGGGAAAGGTGAGAATGTTGTGGCTCCTGTTCTTAGTGGTACATCCAATGAGAGAAGGTAATGTAATCGGAAGCTCATGAACTTAGAGAAGAAGAGACCTTACATATGAGAGGGACACGTATTACGGAAAACACTGTGCACCAAAAAAACACGATGACGTGGGAAACACTGAATTTTCTCAGATATTAATGGTCATGCCCTGCTTTGTTCTGAGAAAACTAGTGCAATTCAGCTGAAATGTGTTAATCACTATCTCGAATCATCACAACACAGACAGCAGTCGTTGTTTTTTACTTTTACTCGATTAAATTGATGGTGAAAGGGAAAAACAGGATGTAGTAGGCACGGTAATGGCTCTGCTTATAGACATTCGATGCAACGAAAATAAGTTCTCTTTCATTTCTCAGATTTATGCATTACTGTTAAGAGGCATGAAATTTGCTAGCTTCAAATGGTGTCCAAGACATGACGCGTCGTTTTGCGTCCCATCTGATCTGACACGTACGTGGGGAGTTCAATAAGTAAAGCAACACACTTTTTTTCTTTGGAAGTAGGTTGTTTTTATTTAGGATTCCAATACACTGTGTTATTCCCGGTACCAATACTGGTCTACGTTGGAAGAAACGTCTTGCTGCGTGAATAACCTATCCATCATCCACGCTGTGGCTTTTTGCGGAGTGCATTCTTCACTCGGCCAAGGTGTGATGTCCGAGCTGTAGGCTGGATGAGGAAGAAAAGTTCTGTGAGGTTCTCATGGGTGCGCAAGCTTCTGTGAGGGCTTGTGTTGTCAAGGAGACCGAGAGATTCGTTTCCATTTTTATAACGATCAACACGCTGAAGTAATTTCTTCAATTTCACAGCTGTGTGCGGCCGGCCGGCACGCAGGAGACGAGACCTTGTTGCGATGATGACAGACGAATCGCTCAATGATTCACCGTGGTTTTGTTCCCTGTCAGATTTCGGTGGACATTCTGCAAGCACCTATGAATACCGGTGGTGCTCTAGTTTTCCGCCGAAGGAAACTCAGTGACAGCTCTTTTCTTGGAAGGCAACACCGTTACAGACATTATTTTGAAGGTTAGTATAGAGCCGCCACCTATTTCTGCATTTTTTCAACCGCAGTTACCGAGAAACCTCGTATTAGCTCGTCAGGTATATTTCAAATATGGCAAAAAAAAAAAACTGTTAGCAATTTTGTTTCGCTATACAGTGCCACCCGGTGCTAGAGTGATGTGGCATCTCTTCAGTACTTTTCTGTGAAGTCAATAATACTGTTATAACTGAACATAGTAATCAACGATCATATGCAGTGCCATCTCAGGCTGTAACACTACAGCTTGAAGATAAATCTCTGCTCAAAGTACTCTCGAGAGCCGTCCGAAAGTGTGACAGAACGATGGTTATTTTTATATTTAATGAGTCATATCTGTGGTTTGCATATATATTTTATTTTCCCACTCGAAAGGAGCATGCAATACTGACACCCAAACGACTTTCACAGGGGTTGGTCCGGAACCTTGGCAGGCTAGTGCTTTTCAGGAGTGTTGTTCACACAATATTGCCTCACAGATGCTGCTTTATGACACGGTTAATGGTCATGCCGATACAACCATCGTCTTCAAACTCTGCCGCTACTGTACTCAGTACACAACGCAGTAAAATGTGTTCACATCCTACCACATATTGCGTTTTTTAAGTGCAGTAACGGAACCATAAACTTAACCCTAGCAACATCAAAGTATTTTTCATAATGTTCATTACCGAAGGGGACGTGTAAGTACTTTATGCCCAACATAAAAAACTGAAAAAAGTCGTTGTTGTTGTCATAATAAAAGCATACTTTTTAAAGTGATACTGACGTTTAAATATAGGGTCCAGAATCTTAAAATCTTTTAGCAAACGCTTACTAATATTAACGCACCTTCATCGCCGTGTACTACAGACGGCGGGGGTGGGCGGTGAGGAGTGAGGGTGGGTGGTCACTTTGTGCCAAGCGTAAAAAAAAGGAAAAAACCTTTAAAAATGCAAAATTCGTAAATTGTTGTTGATTTTTACTCACAACCTACTTTTTAAGTAGATATTGATGTGTAAGCAACGTCCTGACCTGAAAACACTGAGGATGTCATTCATTGGCGAAGTGACATCAACTACGTAGATTTACATTCTTGGGTTAGGTTTAAGATCGAAAAATTTAAAATATTTGTGGAATCTGGTAGAAGAAATTACTGAAAACAATACTGTTTTTCAAAATTTTGTTGAGTAAAGTAACTAAGCAGTTTATCTCCGTCGACACACGGTCATTGGAGCAAAAACTTCGATTACGGAAGGTTATCGAAATGTTTCCAGCAATGGCCCATGTGCAGTGGGTACGTCACCCCCTGTTACTATCAATGTCGGAGTACATCAAGGTTCAGCACTGTCACGTGTACGGTTCCCACCCTTGGTCATTCCTATATGCTAACGATGTTTTACTGGCAAGCGAGCACCGTGAAGACCTTTAGTGAAAGACGCAGCAGTGGAATCAACTACTTCGTAAATTTGGCCCCCAACTGAGAATACATGGAGTGTGGTATTCAAGCCGATGGGACCATCAAAGTCGGTGGAAATGACTTGAGGATAGAGGAGCAATTCATGTATCTTCATATATCTTGGCTCACCCATGAGCAGTAATGATGAGGGTCTACCGAATGTCCGTGTAAGCACGGCACCATATGGACAGTTTCTTTGTGATCACTGCAGGCGTCTATGCCTTAGGACAAAGGTTTATATGACAGTATTACACCCGTTATTACACTGCCGGTCGGGGTGTTGGCCAATAGTAACGAGGCACGAGGAGTGTCAACACGTGATAGAAATGTGTTTACTGCGATGGTCCTCCACACTTACTTAATTTGACTAGGCAACAAATGGCTTTATTTTATGATATGCTACAATACAGCATCACCAGTCTTTTGCTATCTATGTATGTTGGTGGGCAGTATATCTATCCACAGGACAGTGACACCTCCCATGGCGCTCGACGGTCACTTCCACCAAACTTAAACAAACTAAGAGAAAGCCGGTTAAGGTTGGTACGGACACGTCATGCGCAGTAAAGCAGACTCGGTGGCAAGAACAGCTATGCACTTGGACATGAATGGCCGAAGACATGATGTATGGACCGTATCAAAAAGGATATGGATTTCATCAATGCCATCTATGAAGATGACCTAATAGACCCCAATGGAGGCAGATGTGTCAACAAGTGGATTCTTAGAGCGGGATAAACGCGATGAAGAAGCAGAATGGAAGCAGGTCTATCATGTCCTCTTCAAAGAAACCACCCCAGTGTCTGCCTGGAGTGATTTAGGGAAATCACGGATAATCTGAATCTGGAATTTGAACCGTCGACCATCTCAATGCGAGTCAGTATGCTCGACGGTCACTATTTCTATCCGGTATTGCTTTAAACCGTGGTTGTTGCTTCGTGTTTCCACGTCACACTCACAACACTTGAATTTTGTTGAAATGTCGCTGATGTATTTGTTACAGAGATGACATCCAATAATTAGTCCACGCTTGAGGTTATCGAACTCTCCCGACCGACGAAGATTGCTGTTACTGCTTCTCTATCACAATACTACCCTCCTCTACTGACCAGGGGTGCGGCATAATATCTCTACCAGTAAACTAATAAACAGATTTTCAAGAAGAAAACCATAAGTGTGTGTACCTCCAAGGGAAGAAAGATATTTCAAAAGCAAATCAAGAACTGTAATTTTGCTCGGAACGGTACCTTTCATGCGGACCAAACGGCTGGCTAACAGGTAACACGTACGGCGTACACATGAAGCAGAGTGCCTATGCCCTGCTGCTTCTCTCGGGCACAAGCAACACAAGTCGGTGCCTAGCGTAGCAGAAAGTGTCAATGAACATTTTTTGTCTAACAAAAGTTGTTTCCCAAGGCGCGATCTATCACGAGTCATTTGGTGCAAGGAAATTGAAACACCATGTACATTCCTCTTACAATGTCACGTGCCCACAGCACCACCAGATTGCATTCACTTCCAATGCTGTCAGTGGTCATGATGCTCTGTATCATAACTGTATGAATGGCACATGTGTTTCTTTGAGACTGGTTGTTCACTTCCCACACCATTTTGTAACAGCGTCTACAAGGGTGACAAGAACGTCAATGAGGCAAAGCATTCAACACGTATACTCACAATATAAATTGTTGTGCAAAGGGTATTTAAGTAAAAGATTGAAGCTCATCCAGTGTCTAGTTCCATGTTAAATAAACTTTTGGACGATTTTATTTTTCAAAATCAATAATAATCCTCAGAGCAAAAGCGCTGTGCTTAACCGAGAAAGTCGATGTATGCTAATTTTTATCCATAGTCATACACAGATGTTTCTGAGATGCAGTGTACAGCATGAAGTCTGCGTCACTAAAGATTGCCCTCTATGGAGTGTATGTGCGGTGTTTTTCCTGTTTTAATTGACACCCTTTTACATCCAAACAATTACATTACTGAAAATTCCATTTACCTTTCCTCCTGTGGGAGCATCTCTTGTGGACTTCGTTGGGGGACAAATGTCGATACTGTACTTGACGAAGCGAATCTACACTCCTGGAAATGGAAAAAAGAACACATTGACACCGGTGTGTCAGACCCACCATACTTGCTCCGGACACTGCGAGAGGGCTGTACAAGCAATGATCACACGGACGGCACAGCGGACACACCAGGAACCGCGGTGTTGGCCGTCGAATGGCGCTAGCTGCGCAGCATTTGTGCACCGCCGCCGTCAGTGTCAGCCAGTTTGCCGTGGCATACGGAGCTCCATCGCAGTCTTTAACACTGGTAGCATGCCGCGACAGCGTGGACGTGAACCGTATGTGCAGTTGACGGACTTTGAGCGAGGGCGTATAGTGGGCATGCGGGAGGCCGGGTGGACGTACCGCCGAATTGCTCAACACGTGGGGCGTGAGGTCTCCACAATACATCGATGTTGTCGCCAGTGGTCGGCGGAAGGTGCACGTGCCCGTCGACCTGGGACCGGACCGCAGCGACGCACAGATGCACGCCAAGACCGTAGGATCCTACGCAGTGCCGTAGGGGACCGCACCGCCACTTCCCAGCAAATTAGGGACACTGTTGCTCCTGGGGTATCGGCGAGGACCATTCGCAACCGTCTCCATGAAGCTGGGCTACGGTCCCGCACACCGTTAGGCCGTCTTCCGCTCACACCCCAACATCGTGCAGCCCGCCTCCAGTGGTGTCGCGACAGGCGTGAATGGAGGGACGAATGGAGACGTGTCGTCTTCAGCGATGAGAGTCGCTTCTGCCTTGGTGCCAATGATAGTCGTATGCGTGTTTGGCGCCGTGCAGGTGAGCGCCACAATCAGGACTGCATAGACCGAGGCACACAGGGCCAACACCCGGCATCATGGTGTGGGGAGCGATCTCCTACACTGGCCGTACACCACTGGTGATCGTCGAGGGGACACTGAATAGTGCACGGTACATCCAAACCGTCATCGAACCCATCGTTCTACCATTCCTAGACCGGCAAGGGAACTTGCTGTTCCAGCAGGACAATGCACGTCCGCATGTATCCCGTGCCACCCAACGTGCTCTAGAAGGTGTAAGTCAACTACCCTGGCCATCAAGATCTCCGGATCTGTCCCCCATTGAGCATGTTTGGGACTGTATGAAGCGTCGTCTCACGCGGTCTGCACGTCCAGCACGAACGCTGGTCCAACTGAGGCGCCAGGTGGAAATGGCATGGCAAGCCGGTCCACAGGACTACATCCAGCATCTCTACGATCGTCTCCATGGGAGAATAGCAGCCTGCATTGCTGCGAAAGGTGGATATACACTGTACTAGTGCCGACATTGTGCATGCTCTGTTGCCTGTGTCTATGTGCCTGTGGTTCTGTCAGTTTGATCATGTGATGTATCTGACCCCAGGAATGTGTCAATAAAGTTTCCCCTTCCTGGGACAATGAATTCACGGTGTTCTTATTTCAATTTCCAGGAGTGTATCATTACGCTTCTTTGCTACAGGGAAGCGGCATCTCTGGCGGTATGTCCCATAGTTCTACAAGAAACAGATTGGCGCCTGGAGATCGTTTGGCGTGAAGGAGTGAGTTAGTCGCTCCAGAGCCATCGTGCAAGTAGGACACGTGTGTGCGTGAGAGAAGCAGCTGCGGTTAAATAATAATTTTGAAGTTCATGACCCATTTCGTTTCGGGGGAGGAAGTTGTTTTTTTTGTGTCATCAGTCTTCTGACTGGTTTGATGCGGCCCACCACGAATTTCTCTCTTGCGCCAACCTCTTCATCTCAGAGTAACACTTGCAACCAACGGCCTCAATTATTTGCTGGATGTATTCCAGTCTCTGTCTTCCTCTACAGTTTTTGCGCTCTTCAGCTCCCTCTAGTACCTGGAAGTCATTCCGTCATGTGTTAACAGATGACATATCATCCTGTCCTTTCTCCTTTTCAGTGATATCCACATATTGCGTTTCTCTCCGACTCTTCGTAGAACTTCCTCATTCCTTACCTTATCAGTCCACCTAATGTTCAGCATTCGTCTGTAGCAACACATCTCAAATGCTTCGATTCTCTTCTGTTCCGGTTTCCCACAGTCCCTGTTTCACTACCATATAATGCTGTACTCCAGACGTACATACTCAGAAATTTCTTCCTCAAATTAAGGCCAATATTTGATATTAGTAAACTTTTGATCAGGAATGCCCTTTTTGCCATAGCTAGTCTGCTTTTGATATCCTGCTTGCTTCGTTCGTCATTAGTTATTTTACTGCCTAGGTAGCAGAGTTCCTTAACTTCATCTACTTCGTGACCATCAATCCTAATGTTAAGTTTCTCGCTGTTCTCATTTCTACTAATTCTCATTACCTTCGTCTTTCTTCGATTTACTCTCAGTCCATACTGTTTACTCATTAGACTGTTCATTCCATTCAGCAGATCATGTAATTATTCTTTACTTTTACTCAGGATAACAATGTTATCAGCGAATCATATAATTGATATCCTTTCACCTTGGATTTTAATTCCACTCCTGAACTTCTGTTTTATTTCCATCATTGCCTGCTCGATGTAGAGATTGAACAATAGGGGAGAAAGGCTACATCCTTGTCTTATCCCGTTTTTAATACGAGCACTTCGTTCTTGGTCGTCGACTCTTAATATTCTCACTTGGCTGTTGTACATATTATATATGATCCATCTCTCCCTATAGCTTACCCCTACTTTTTTCAGAATTTCGAACATCTTTCACCATTATAAATTGTCGAACGCTTTTTCCAGGTCGAAAAGCCCTGTAAACGTGTCTTGATTTTTCTTTAGTCTTGCTTCCATTATTACCCACAACGTCAGAATTGCCTCTGTCGTGCCTTTACTTCTCCTATAGCCAAACTGTTCGTCATCTAGCGCATCCTCAATTGTTCTGTATATTACTCTTGTAAGCAACCTGGATGCATGAGTTATTAAGCTGATTGTGCTATAATTCTCGCACCTGTCAGCTCTTGCCGCCTACGGAATTGTATGGATGATGCTTTTCCGAAAATCAGACAGTATGTCGTCAGACTCATACATTCTACACGTCAACATGAATAATCATTTTGTTGGCACTTCCCCAAATGATTTTAGAAATTCTGATGGAATATTATCTATCCCTTCTGCCTTATTTGGCCGCATGTCATCCAAAGCTCTTTTAAATTCTAATACTGGATCCACTGCCTCTTCTAAATCGACTTCTGTTTTTTCTTCTATCACAAATCTTCCCCCTCATAGAGACTTTCGGTTTATTCTTTCCACCTGTCCGCTCTCTCCTCTGCGTTTAACAGTGGAGTTTCCGTTGCATTTTTAATGTGTGAATTGTTATATAATGAAGACTAGATAGTACGGTAAGGGATCGGCGATGGTAAACTCAAATAAGCTCGTAACAGATAAAAGACTGTAACTGTAGTGTGACTGCGATCAGAACAACCAAGGACGTGATTCCTGAAATTAAAGTGGAATGGATTAACTGTGTCGTACAAATATGCACACATATTGCAATTTTTTTATTATTAGTAGTATATTTTGAAAAGCGTATGAATTATGGAAGAATGTGGGAGAAAAGAACGGCATTCCTCGTAGCCTCACGGTCAAAATTTTAGTTATTGACAACTGTACCATGAGTATAAGTTCGCCCTCCAAAACTAGCTAATAATTAGTTCGATGCGTAATTTCCCAACCAGGCAGACTACAGCAAGTAATAATCATGTATACATCCGCAAATAGTACGGAGTGGTGGCCTTTAACTTGTTTAAGGGTCTTCCTTCGCGAGTAAGTATGGTCTGTAAATTGTAGATGGGAGGTAGTTTAGATGTAACGAGCATAACAGTGCTCGCGTTACTGAACTTTATGGTGCGTTAGTTATGATTTACACCAGAAAGAAAGTAAACGAGATATTTAGTGGAAAGGCTCTATTAGAATCAAAATTGCAGAACCATTGTCAATCTTGTCGAAAACTTAGAGAAAACTATTAATAATTAAAATTTTCAGTAAGTGCTAGCTTGAGTCACTGTTTCTTTTACAGAACTATATAGTAATAACTTTTTTAAATTTCTTCGAGAACTGTTTTTGAAATTGATGTTATGCAGAGTAGAGTGTGGTAAGACTGTGTGGCGTATAAGACGGCGTAACGCTCGTATCTCAGTCCTTAATAATCAGCAGTTGGCTATTCTGCTCGAAATAGCCCTGTGGTTGACCCTTTGTTGCCGTAGTTTGGATGTTGTCTTGTTGTTAACGGTTCCTAAATATGGTATGCACTGTTTTAAGTAGTGCATAATCTTAGCCCGTCCATTATAATTATCAGAATTTTAGTTTATATGAAGCTAGAAATGTTTATGAACATTAGAGGTGGATATTCGGCACCGATAGTATTAATGAAATAGTTTCTTTCTATTTTAGCTCCTACAAAAGGAAAACCGAGCGGAAGCCAGAAACGCCAGAAGTGCTAGATTTGCTAAAGAGGACTTGAAAAACGAGAAGTTTAAGAAACATGTGCCGAGGGAGGTTGGAGTAAGTGAAGCTGTCCTCTAAAATCGCCTTAAGGAGCTACGAGTGAACTTTTATCTCTCTCTTTTTGTTTTGGGGACTGTTGCCTATTTAAAGGTAAACTGAATATAAATACTCTTACCCCTTTTTTTCAGAGTTTTCGGGTAGACAGACGAGGAAGATTCGGAAGAACTTTTAATGACGAGTAGGAACTGAAACTCGTCGAACACTGCAGATCTTTGGACAGATGTTATCATGGTATGACACTGAAAGATTTCAGAAGATTAATTCATGACTACTCTAGGAGGAATAATACAAAAACAAAATTTCAGAAAACATTAAGATAAACCTGAGCCACCGTATACCATAGAAAACTAATCTCGGGCGTGTGATGGGCTTCAACAAACAGCAAACGAGCATCTTCTTTGATAATCTTTCGACGCTAAAGGAGATATGTATATCTGAGCCTCACCACATATTTGACATTTACGAGTCGGGGATTACAACTGTTCCTAACGAAGTTCCGAAAGTGATTGCCACATACGGCAAGAGGTATGTAGGTAACCTGCAACTGGAGAGAGGTCAGTTGATAACGATTGTGTGTTGTATGGGAGCTAGGGGGAGTTACTTCCAACCAGGATTAATATTTGCTGGAAAAGGATGAAGGAGAGTTTGAAGAATTGCGCCTCTCCTGGGTAACAAACGATGTGTCTGGACACTGGGTACATCGACTCAGATCTGTGTCTTACGCGGCTACACCTTTCTGAGAAACATACGTAGCCATCAGCAGAAAATCGTCTTGTTAATTCTGGACAATCTCTCGTCCTATTTGAGTGTCAGTGCCGTCCTTTATTGAAGGGACCGTAACACTCATGTGATTACTACACAGCAGCTACAAATTACAGCCACTGGATCGCTTGCTTTTTAAGCCGCTGAAGCATTTTTATTCACAAGAATGTGACCAGTGGCTCATTAAGCATCTTGGTTACGTAGTTATGCAACAATTTATTGCTGGATAGTTTGGAAACGCTTATTAAAGGACGGCAAGAATGACGAAGGCAACACAGGCGTTCAAGATATGTGGCATTTGTCGATTCGATTGTCACACATTTATCAAGGAAGACTTTCTGCCTTCGATTGTTACAGAACAAAGTGACAAATTTAAAGATGCATCCGCAATTGAAGTGGATCTTTCCAGAGGCAAGATTCATCTACATCTGCAAATAAACAACAACGAGTACCAAGTACGTACGTTTCCCCAAAGAAAATAATTCCTTTGCCAAGAAAATAAAAAAAAGAAGAGAAAAAGGAAACAGAAGGGAAGAAGTCGGAAATGCTATCTCGGACTCCCTTCAAGAAGCAACTGGAATCCCAATCAGCAGACCAAGAAAAAAGAAACCAAAGGGGAAAGTGTTTGACTCAGATCAAGCAAACGGAAAGAAGGCCTAACAAAACTTAAATACGCGGACAGAAAATGCACAAACCTTTCACTTTTTAGGTTGTACTGAGAAGTAAGTTACAATGATGTACCAACAGAAGACTGGATTCAACGTCTAAAGTGCGAGGATTGGTGGCATGAATCCTGTTCTTGTTGTGAAGGTTCTGGACACATTATTTGTGATCTCAGTTAAGAAGTAAGTCCTCCGATTGGAAAAGTTATTCAGGTTTTTGTTCCCCGGCCCCATAATTGTTCATTAAATCATATTCTGTATTAACAATAACAAAGCATATTGTGTTTATATACGCCATAAACGAAATAAAGGAGAAGAAATTAGTGGCACATATATTTTTCTCATTTAATAATAAGGTGAAAATTTCCCCACTATAAATGTTGTCTTACCGCAATGTCGGGTAAAACCGCGCATTTGCACAACTTTTTTTACCAAGTGCGAATTACAGAATAATTGTACATGTGACTCTCAGGCTGTATTATACAAAGGGCAAAAATCAGATGAAATGCCAGTTAAAATAATTGTAATTTGTAAAGTCTCATTCAGTATATCGCTAATTTAACCTTCGGTGAGCAGTCTTGCCTCTCTTTACTCTGTTACTGCGGTTATTACCGAAACAGATCTTTAAGAAGTTGCCTGGAGTGAGGGAGTGGTTTAAAATGATGCTACAAGCATTAAGTTATCACTTCACGCCATCCCACTTTATATTTTACTCTAACTTTGTGATGCGTCTGGAGGTAGGCGCGCTTGGCTGAGAGCCTCTATGTACTTAAGAGGCGCTCCATTTCGGTGTCTGACCGTTTCATATCGATCTGGCTACTACACCACCCCCTCGGTAGTGTTCTGCAATCCCTAATGCACATTAGTCAGGCGGCCCTGCCGCGGAACCCCATATTCCGTCAGTTGATCCTATTGCCGTTTTTGCATAGACGACTGGTGTTTACGAATTACTTTACATCCCTGAGGCAACTTAAGTACGTTCACAGTCTCACAGAAGTTGGATGGTAGTTGCCTTTCATTGTTCTGATTATCAGAGTTTCCAATCACTGAAAGTGTTCGGCATGCTGTGAAAACTTTTGCTTGAAGTATGGTTTTGCAGTTGTCGTTTAAAACGTATTATGCTGTAACCGTTAATGAATTCTTATAACCACGAGCAGTTTCTGAAACAAAATGCCAGCTTATTTTCCTTCCAAAATTACTTCCGCTTTAAGACTTTCATTGCCTCTACAATAATATTAGAATGCCTTTCAGTTCAAGTTACTTGGTTCTGGGAAGTTAGACGAAGGTCAAGTAGAGAAAAATTTGGCCTTCTTCGAGAAAAACTGAATTACAGAGATTGAGTTTGTAATTGACTGCTAGCGTACATTATAATGCCATTTTTATGCTATTTAGAGTTTCTGTTTCAAGTGTGTACCATATTGTATACAAAACTATACCTATTGAATTATAAGACACATGCAAGTAAATGTAAAAGATCATAGGCTGGAGAAAAATCACTGTGTTTATACCTGCATTTCCCGAATACTTGAGCTTCTCTATCAGTAATCAATACTACTCGTTGGGAAAAATAAACAAGGTGTAACATCCCATCACTCCAGTGATATGGAAACCTGTCTCAGAGGGGAGCTTGTCTAGTAGATAGTGAGGGGTCACGGCAAACACGGCTAGAAGGGATGGCCATTGCCACACTACAAGAAATAAGTACCTGTTCAGGCGCGAGACTGGCAGTTAGGGTCTTGTTGAAGTCTCAATAGGCCGATTCGCAAATACTGCTGTCACCTCGTTTCATGCGGGTTCATTTAGTTATGGGAACTCTGTGCGTGCGCGTGTGTGTATGTTATTCTTGTTGTTGTTCTTTCGACAGTTCTCGTTTTATGAGTCGATACTGATTTAAGTTCACATTACTTGAAACCGGAAAGTTTGATTTCTGTAGTCGATTTTGGTTTCCACACCCGACGTGATTATCGTTAGTGACCTGTCGCATCTGTATCAGGCTACAACACAAGTGGAGGTGATGAATTCAAACCATTGCGGGTTATTAGAGGTCCAAGGACTTTGTAGAACTGGGGCGGTGGCAGCAGCAGCTGATGCCATAATATCAACAATGACGAGAAGAACAACAGCAAAACAGGAGGCAGTTCGCCTTCTTAGAGCCTGCTTAAGACTATGGCGAAGTGAGACAATGTTCATCCAGAATCAATATGATCGCTATCTTCGCCAGCATCGGCGACACTTCCTTTCCCGGCGTTTACGATTTGAAGGAAGCTTGAGAAGCGCAGCTCCAGTTATTTCTGCTGATTTGGATGTCTAGTGATATTTGATACACTCATTCAGATTCCTTGTTATAGTCGTCTACTAGTAATATTTAAGAGCTGTTTAGCGAATCACGAGTGTTTTTGGGGAACCTACGAACTTTATTTAGGTCTTGTGTAGTGTGGTGTCCACTCGTTTCTAGGCGCAAATGGACATAGTGACAACTAGATTAAGATTCAGCGGAGTGTAGGATGATTTCGAACATGCTGGCAGATTAAAACTGTGTGTCTGGCCAGGAGTCGAACCTGGGACATTTGCCTTTCGCGAGCAGGTGTTCTACCGATTGAGATATCCATGCACGACTCACGCCCCTGTCCTGTTTCAGATCAGAGCACACTCGACAGCAGAGCGAAAATTCATTCTAGAGGCACTTTGCTTCCAGTTTACAAGCACATTAGGAGCAAATTTCAAGTGACAGTCCAAGTGGTAATTAGATTTACCAAACAATATCCAGTACTCTATAAAGTAATACAATATGCTTGTTTCGGTCTGCCGCAGCACTCACACAGGCTCTGGAATCTGTTCTTCGATTCGTCGTAGATTCATATTTGCCACTTCTGAGTTTCGCGAAGAAGTATGTTTGAACAGACACGCAGGTACTCAGCGTGGAAATTTCCTGCCAGTCTACGACTGTAGAAGGAATTCCACGTACCTGGTAAACGCATAGTAATTTGAAGAACAGTGATTTAATGTGAGCTTCTGCTTGTAATCACATTCAAAACTCGCCATTGTCTTTCTTTTTTAAAAAATCTTTTACCACTCATATAGTTATCATTTATACCTGAATAAGTGTTTCTTGCACACTCTCCACAGTACACAGTACAGTCACAGAGTACGGCGGTGATCTCGAGCAGAGTCCAGGGGAGCACTTACACTAAGTTAGACAGTTGATTCGTAAGTGGAGACCGTACGGGAGTCCGGGGCAGCGTCCATTCGGTAGCAGTTATTTGTTAGTCCAAAGGTTAATCCGTTAGCTGAGTCCAGATCACAGCAGTGTCGACGACGACGGTGCACAAAACTTGAGGCGAGAATCAAACACGACGTACCTATAGGCTTTTTTTTTTGTCTCGGTGTTAATAAAGTACCGAAGCACTATCGCCCGTGGCGGTTCAGGCTTTGATTTGTCAGGAGGAATTGTGAAGGATCTCTTTGTTGTTTCTCTTTTTACAGGCAGGGCTTGAGGATCTCAGAGAGATGTCTGCAGGGAATCTTCTGCAGTGCTGATGCTGTAGTTCCTCGTAGGACTCCACAGATTTTTAATAAATTGTCGCTTCGTCGCGATAAACACAAGAATCCAAAACAATAGTTTCACGTTGCACAGTATGGAAGTGACTTATTTTATTAGTCCACCGTACACAAATGTTTTATTTGATATCTTCCAGGGAATGTGGTACAGTGTAGCATGCTAGGAGAAGGTTACCTCACCATTCTACACCACCACTCCCTTACAAAAAGAGTGAAAAAAAGAAAAAAACTGGACGTTGCTGAGCCATTCGACACTTTTGGTAGACTGACTCAAACTTTCATATAAATGACACAGTGAATTAGGCCCTCTGCTTACCAAACTGTTGTTTAGGTTGTCTTCCATAAACTTTAATGCCCCTGGCTGTTTGGTTAGCAAATAACTAACACCACAAAACACCCTCACTGACAAATACCAACCTGAGTATGTTCATACGGGTTTTAGTATTCAACAATAAATAGGAAAGATTAATAGCTTTAATATGCCCGTCTTGCTAATTTTACGAACGTTGTATTCAGTTCTATGAATCACAAATTTGCTCGATACCGTCATTATAACTATGACTTATGAGGGCAATGCTATTTCTTAGATGTACTGCACATAGATAACTTCTACACCATGTTCTATAAACACTTCATTTCATTAGCATTTTTTTTTGAAATTGTGCAAAATATTCTAAAAACAAGTGTGGGTGTCATTCAGACACGAGCAATGTGAAGGGGCGTTAGCAGAAGACGGCTTTAGAACTAGCCACGATGAACCTACCTGTGTTGTAGGATAAGTGACATAAGTAGTGACAAGTTGGAAACACCCAAGAACCTAGTTACTGCCATGTAGAGTAACGGTATCCATGAAATCACGTGGAGTACTTAAACTCAGATCAGTCAAAACCACTTAATAATATGACGTGGCTGAATAAATCGAAGTTTTCCATTTTCTGCTTTCGATGCTCCAGCCGAACTAGAAGCAATCTAGTGGTGGTGTCTCAAATGGAAGAAATGGAGCCGCACTGCTTATGGTACATATGTGGTAGCAACTTCATTATTTTCTCTTCATCTTGAAAAGTTTGTCGATACTTTAGATACCACTGGCAATTATAAGTCACATATACGGTCGACTTCAATGCTGTTCAGTCCGAGTGGTGATACCTTTACTGTTGTGTTACCTGTACAAACGCGATCAGAAATATCGGGGGTTTGAATTTCCACACGGTTTAGACAGCCGAAGAGCTTCATATAGATGATAACTGCAGTGGCATACGCTACAAGAGAGGCGTTGTATGTCACGAATAGGTTACTGTTGAAATGCTAATAGCGCACGTATCAAAACGGTTCTAGCAACGTATACGTCAACCAAAATACATTTCACGAGATGTCCCTGAGGGTAACAGTTTATTCGAATTCTTCCTACGCACAGTTCCGTAGTGGAAGAAGAAGGAGAGGAAGTTAGTGTTACGCTGATAACCCCCACCACGGCCCTTTACGTGGTTTTCTTGGTATGTGGATGTAGGATGGGGAGGAGAGACACCCCTGAAGACTCCTTAAGCTTGCTACATTTTTCCCGGGTGCAAACAGATAATGACGATATACTCAGTTAAAAGTCCTTGTGTGGTTTATACGTTGAGTAACACCTCTTTACATTGTTTATGTATCACATCAGTGTATGTCACACCTGGAAAGGATTTAATAGTGAGAGTATATGAAAGCAGTAAGTATTATAAACTGTCAGTACTGTGATAACAGCAACAGCTGTAATATTTGTACTTACGGTAGCCTAGGAGTACGGTGAATTAGTATCAAAAGATTCATGAAAGTAGAAGGTAGCAGATGGGTATTATCGTGTCATCTTAGTTTCTCTGTGCGCTGAACAGTACTCCTCCGAAGAAGAAGTGAAACTACATATGTCCATCCTGCCCATAGCAGGACAGCAGGTCTAGTGTATTTTCACGAAATTCTTATGATATTACCTTGTTTGGGTTTTTCCAGGCACAAAGAGAAACAGGATTCTCCAGTGGGAATGCATTCCTTCATTAATTAGTAGATCAATGCAGACGTTGCTGCCAGACATAGAGACCCACTGTTTCGAACTCCCGAAACACAATTTTGTAGGGCTTCTGCAATTCATCAATTATCCTTAAGCTTTGATGACACCTGTTTCGGATCCATCGATGGATTTTGGAATGCAGTTGAGGCCACGAGTCGGTCTTGTTCTGGAGAAGTTACTGTTGACTGGATTTACATAGGTCTACGGTGAAGATTTTTCGCAGTACGGAGTCGTCGTGAAAGACTGGGAATGATCTTGTTTCACATTTAAAGCTTCTAAGACTGTGGTTCAGCGGCTAACGTGTTTGGGCTACTCTCTTTACAATACCAGTGCAAATACGACTAGAGATTAGGTGTTGAACGCTTTTTCTTGTGAATGACGTACCAACTTAAAGAGGTCAGTTCTCATTTCCAGTGTAGACAGTAGAATTCTGGTTTTTAGCGAAGTCTTGACGGGAATTTCCAGGAATTATTTACTTTTTCTCTTCTCATTTCTGACATTAACGCTTAAAGATTGAACTGCAGCGAAATTTAAAAATATTATATTGTCAGTTAATCTGTTTATTTTTCAACATCTCCATTTTCAGAGATCTGAAGTGTGCAAACTGAAGCTCTTTGAAAGACACAGTACTTTCTCCTTGTAGAGTACATTAAAACGTACAGTTGGAAGTTACATGTCAATCAACTGAAGAGGAAGAGAGCAAGTACAGCATGCAGGTACATTTGTTACCTTTCACAGACAGTTTTTGCGTAATGAAAAATAGTGGGAGACTGCCTTGGTTGACGGAAAGTTTAAAAATACATCTCAGAAGAATTGTGAGGATACAATTCAGGTTCACTGTGAGGTAGTATGTACACTCATATGTGATGATGTAAAAATTTATGTAGCTTCTCAAGAATCAGTTAAAAATGCGAGTAAGAAATCTGAAAAATGGGAATACTACTTAAAATTGAATAAGTTCTGGAGAGTGGATTACACCATCATATTTCAATTTAAATATTTGATTTGGAATAGGTGAGAACGAGAAATCAGTAGTCTCAGAAGACAAATAAATATGTTTGAAAGAAAATTTAAAAACACTGATTTGAATTGTATCTGTATCTCTCTTGTTAAAATAGAACGACAAAGTAAGAGAAAAAACACAGTTCGTGAGATATGGGAGCAACCATCCTGGAAAATTTCATATAACGATATCGATAAAAGAAATATAACGCTCAAATCAACCATCGTGTCACTCAGTCATGAACACAGCTTTCAAATCCTAGGTTGTGGCATAAATTTGATTAAATATCCCTTCTATTCCTAGTATCTGGCTGTATATGTGATACCATGTGCTGTGTTTTCAATCTTGGCAACATCCATTGAATCAAGGTACGCTATACAAAATATTTGTGAGATGTAGGAAAAAATCTGCTAACGTACCACGTTTTACAATTGTAGGTAAATGATTAGTACTAATCATTCTACATTCAGGTTGAAAAATGTTATGCATTTTGTTTCAAGGGATGTCTTACACTTAGGAGTTGTTACTCCAGATGCCACTTACATAAAACTGTGATTCCTTTCTTTACATTATGTGTAACTGGAAATATGGAAATGTTTGGGTTGACTGTATTCAATGTACTAAAATTTATGTGAAGTACATTCTAGAATGGTCTCAAAAAGAACTCAGAAGGCTTTAATTGGAAAATAGGCTTAGTTTCACAAAAAACTCAGATTTTCTCTTTGGATTAGCGTCTTTGCACACAAACACTTATGAGTAAAAATATATGCTGCGCGCATCTCACCAAGGACTTAACTTACTGGAGGAATGAGATGTATTTGTTTCATCTGGAAGACTTCACAAAATGTTATATTCACTCCCAAATACAGGAATTTTCATAAATATTACTAGAGCATAATTGAAAAATGATAATAGACGCAGAAAAATTCACAATTTTACAAAAGTGTGCTTAAATGTAGGTAAATGAACTTTTATTGATACAAACAATTAAGTGCGAAGCTAGCAGTCAAAAATTTCTTGTTTATTATCGCGTATACATAGATAGCTATTCTTAAAACATAACAGCAAAACAATAAAACAAGCGTGTGATGAAAAACATGTGCAGAATCTTCATCTCATGATTACACGCAGAAAACTGATACGTTAATACGCTTCGGTTACAATTTATTTTATATTAGAGATTTGCAAATAGATTGTATTGGCTTTTATTAGAACTGTTGTTTACTGCTTTTCTAAAAATAAAAGCAGATCTATCTCTGACCTTGGATGCTGCTGTTTGCTTTTTTCACTGTAGTTGCTTTAGTACAGTAAATATTGACGCAACAGCTGGAAGATTTTACGTGACTATTGTTTCATCAGAATTTTTACTGAAATTTTTTCATCTGTGGTGTTTACATTCTCCCGTCAGCATACGACAACTGTCTTTGGATCACGTGTATGTAATGGTAACTGGTAACGCACATTTGACAGTTTAGACCTATCAACTAATAAGTGTACGTTCAGTATTGGCTCGTTCCGTAGTTTACAAGTGTTGTTTCGTGATGTTGTCTACGCTTCGTCACACAAAGCGCTCTGTGTCTATACTGCGATGCTAAGGCATATTGATACATATTTAATGAAGGAATAAAATATCATAGTACTTCAAGTGATGGGTGTTCCCAGAAGAGTGAAAAGTGTTTGACCCAAATATGGTGTGGTATCTTACTTGGTAATAAGGCAGTTAGTCGGTATAGAACGAGCGGAGCGATGTACGTGTTTGTGTACATTCATTTTGAGAGGACTATATTGATGGAGCAAAATCTCATTTTACGTTTATTCTTCAATAGAAGTGAAAAATGACGGTTCTAGGCTAAAATATTTTACTGAATGAGAAAGAAGTACTCTTTGGGGACAAGACGGACTTAACGGATCAACGAATAACCTGTAAAATGAGGCTGGCAGGTCTTGTGACAGAGCGATAATTTTTTCATACATACTCGTATATTCACTTTAATGTGATCTGATACGATTTCAGTCAGTAAAGAACACGAGCAAACTAAGTGAAAACCAAATGGCAATTGTTTTCCGTAGTAGAAGACTTGTATGATGCTACACGTCGTCTGATTAAGCTCGATCACACTGTAATATTATTGTGAAAATCACTTCTTTCTACCGTCTTTTATGGTGTATTTGCGTGTTTGTTGTAGGTTCCATTGGTGTAGCATCAGACGGCACATTTATTTGACAATAGTGTAACATGGAAGACAGTAGGCTGTAATATAGACGCTATTTATTTAAATCGTGCTATTACCTAATTTCGATGAGTTATCATTTGCAAAACACATGTGTAATATTACGAATTACATGTCGTAATTGTCAGATTATTCTTCACTCATGTGAAAATCAGATTTTATATTCCATACGTATTATGAATAGATCCACATTAACGTAAGAACTTTAAGTATCATAATCAAAAAGAAGTCAAAAAAATGTTCGTTTGGAAGAAATCTTGAGTTTTTCAGCGCAGATAGGTTTGTTGCGTCAATATTTCTAGTGATCAATGACGTAACTGTTGTTCTATTCATTATCTTGTGTTATAATAAACTTTGAAATTAGCATCATTAACAGGAAAGGAGTAAAAGTACCACCAACCCTGAATGCTAATAGCTGTACAACCTCACTGAATTCCTAAAATTTTGTAGATTTTTGAATCTAGTTGTTAGGCACAATACTGTTCCTAAACATGTTGAAAAGGCTTGAGGTGGAGCCGTATCGCGACGACACCTTTGGAGTACTGTCAGTGGAGTATTATCAGAAAGCGTTAGCAGCATCTGAAAACCATTTGTTGCCACCTTAGCTGTCTCACTATTTGACTGGGCTTTTTAAAGTAAATAAATGAACGCAAAATAAACAGGCAACTTCATTCACTTTTTAAAATGCTGTGACGGCATCTAGTACTCCGGACAGTGCGAATGCTACGTCGTGATCCAGAATTCCGAACAGTATGAGAAGGAGCGGAAATAAGTAGCCCAATGCTCTAAAAATATAAGCAGGAGCTTGACAGAAGCGAAGAAACTAGTGAGGAAACAAAAGCGTGTCGTCTTCCGCCTGTGCCCAATGCATAGGAGGTGAATCGGCGAGCTGGCGGTCGCAGGAAGACGCAGTGCCGGACGCGTGAGGCATCGTCACACGTGGTGGTGGGTGCACGTAGGGGCGGCTGGAGGTTCACCTGTCGGCAGAGACGCCGCCGGCGGCCGCGGCGACCAGGGCTGCTGCGAGGATCGCGGCGGCGGCGGCAGCGGCGGCTGCGGGCCGGGCGAGCGCCTCCGGTTGGCCCATGGCGGCCGCGACTGTGTGGCCCTCCGCGGCTGCGGCCCGCGCCAGCACGAGCCGTGTGCGCATGCGCCCTGGAGGGCCCGCCACCCGCCAAGGTCTGGGCCGCGGCACCCTCCTGGCTGCGCTGCTGCGACCTCCGACAATGCGGCCGCTGGCTGCAGACCGCAGCTGTCAGAGTAGAGATGGGCAAACTCGTTCATCCGTGGGAACTAGTTCACTGCTGATCGTTCTTTTTTGTGAACCGTTCATTTTTACTCGTTCACCGTTCATTTGTGCTTGGTATATTGTTCTTATGAAAAACTGAAAACTAGTAGTGTAGGTGACTGAAGGATGGAGGGCACAAAGAGGGGGCACTCCCCTCCCCCATGGAGTACAGAGTTTTTATTCATTACAGATATCTTACACACTTTTAGAAGTAATTTCTGTGATTCTGCAGAACCTCTCGTTTAGCCAACTGTACCGTTGTGTGGCTGATCGCAGGGGAATAATATAGGGTGGCGCATGGAAAACCGGCCCCGAGTACAGACTGATCGCCAATTACGGACGATGTGTTGCCCGTTACGAGCAGATACAACAAACAGACAAACATGTAATTATTAGGCAGTGAAGAAATAACAAGCTAATGCAAGCAACAATTGCGAAACAATCGATGACGATGTGTAGAGAGCTAGAAAAGAGAACATGAAAATCTCACGCGACGCGCATAGGGTATAGCTCATGTAGTCTTGTAAACCTGTTGGTGGCTGTTTCCCAATTTTATAGACCACAAGTGTCTTGTATAAAATTCTTCGACTTCCACGACATAGCTATGCTACGTTGTAAACAATAATCGTTTGCACCCTATATATACTTCACGTTGTCTCTGAGTTCGTAGGCGAAGTAGAGACTTTATGGAAGCATAAAATAAAACGTGGTTTTCTCATCATACTTGCGTCACACGCTTCGTAAAAATTATGTTTTTATGTTGCGTTATTAACGTTAATGCAGCAATAATAATGATAATTAAATTCGCAGTAATAAAGTTTTTGGTTTGAAAGCTCCTTCTCAACAAATGTTTTTGAGATAATAAGTAAATACGATTTTATGGCAATCTACGTCTTTTCAAATGGAGAGGCACCACTTTTCCTACTGAGCCAAAATGACCCACAACCCACTTTTTATTTCAAAGAATCCAAACTAGCAGGTAATGCACATTGGAAACAACCAAACTTAAAAATAATGAGAGCCTTCCTAAATGTAATGTTTTGTATATGAAAAATACACGAAAATCGTTTTATATGAATTTTCTTACACTAAAAATTAAGCAAATTATTGAAAGTTAGTTGCTAAACCAAATCGATGAAACCAAAAAATATATGAATAACAAAAAAACGTGCCTTGATATAAGCATGTTTTCTGCTGTTCATCGATATAATGAAGTGAGCTAATATGCCCTTTTGTTAGCTGAAAAGACGTACCTGTTAGATACAACGTAATTTTTATGTAATTTACGTAACTATAAAATACCTTTTGATTACTTGTCGTGGTCGCTGAATAGCCAGAACCAAGAGCAAGAACAGTTTGGAACACATGTAAAATGGGCGAGCGCAGTGAACGAAACGAGCAACTGGATGCTGAACTAACTAGGAGCAGTCGGCAGTGGAACTGAGACAGGTGGTCATGCGAAGGACGACGAGTGCGGCCGAGGGAGACCGTGACTGAGACGAGCACGGGACCGAGGCTGGAACGAGAACTGCCGAAGTGACCGCCGCGACCGAAGTGAACTAGTGAACTATGAACCGATCGTTCCTCGTTCCCGGGAACTATAAATAGACCGCCGCGACCGAAGTGAACTATGAACCGATCGTTCCTTGGAATTCGTTCCTCGCTCCTTTCGTTCATATTGATGAATCATTCCTTTGCACCCGTTCGTTCGCGAACTACCCATCTCTATGTCAGTGTCTTCCGGTACCGCGCCTTGTTTTTAGGGTATCAGGTATACGCAAGTACACTGAGGAAATGGTAAGTGTTGCACCATCAAAACCGTGAATACATGCTACCAAAATAATGCTCCTCGCCTCTAGGATGTGTCGATTAAAATTTCGTCCCTATGCCAGCTTATTCTCCGTATAAAAAGAAAACATTCCTATATATGAAAAATGGTTTGCGTGCGTAATGCAAGTGTCGAAGGCTACTGAAACTTTTCATAATGAATGAAAAGCTCTAATTTGCTTTTGTTCTACCAGAACGGTGACGTTTGCCACGGTTCTTGTCTTTCCCTTGGCTTACTCCTGTTTGGAGTTACCGCGATTTCCTAGAGGGCGTTGTGGAGCCTCCGCCAGCGCGCTGCTAGCGCTAAGTCTGGATGGGCCCATAAACCCGGGGCGTTAGGACACAAGAGGCCGTAAATGTGTGGACAACGTTTGGTTTCCGTTCATGGGTTGGGGAAGCTATGAATTCCGTCTGCGGCTGCCAATAACCTCCGGAAGTTGGTGTCGTCACTGAAAGTAAGATTTTTCATCTAGTTAGTGCAACGGTCGTCGTCTGGCGGGGCCAATTCCCGGCGTTATGGGAGCTATTAATAACTGTGTGACAACGTTTCTCTGCTTTGAGTTTGTGATCGGAAATTGCCTTGCCTGTGTCTTACTGCCCCCTTGCATGATCGTGCATTTGTACGCCATACTAACTTAAAGTGTGCTTCGTAAAGAAACAAAAAAGGAAAAATTTTTCGCTGTGGACCTACTGCAAACCGTTGTTTTCCCATGGACGGCGTAGGGTACTGTTTGGATAAGCACGTTGTAAAATGTTAAATAACCTTGTACTGTCTGGCGGAGAGATAGAGCCAATTAATTTATGGACGTCTGAAATGGGAGTTTATGTTAATGTTCGCCAATATCTGTTGTGTTTCAGTACGTAGGCATATTTAACTTAAGTCGCTGTTATTGTGTATATATTCTTGTATGAAGGAGTTTAGTCCCCGTGGCATTTAAGTGCTTTATTTAATTATATTTAAGGTAGTGCTAGAGTTTCTATTTGGTAATCCGCCCAGCCACGACTGATGTCGGTTGCTCGGTCTGTCTGAAATGTTGGGCTATTGGGTAGAGACCGTTGTTGACTTGCTCTCCTCAGCTCCTAAGTCCCGTATTGATACTAAGGGGGTAGTTCTGCTGGAATCTCGTTTGCAGAAGTTATAAATTCTTGTGAGCACAAATGAAGCTACCTTTGCCTGTGTAATTTTCGTCCGCTGACCAGCAGGCTTTGGTTAATGATTAAAAATCGCCAACTGGTCTTCGTCCAACCTAGTGGCTCGTGTTAGACGGGTTCCTCTTCCAGTTCGGATAAATGTTTCCTCTTCCTGGTGGAGCCATCCTCTTTCCCGAGCCACGCTGGGGTAAGAGTTACCCGAGTGTCTATTGCCGCTCATTGTTCCATGAGAACGAAGAAAGAGGTTAATTATCTACTCCACCGTTATGCCCAAGAAAGGCGAATTAGAGTAGTTCAGGATAACCTAAGTATTGTACACTATTAACATAGTTATAGGCTTGGAGAAATTGCTGTTTGGTAAAATTTTGCCTTCTGTGTCGGTAATCCGGTGTATTCCACGATCCAACATTGTTATAGAACTGAAAGATTTGGTTTTGATGAATTTGCTGAGACGTGACTTAATTATTTGCTATTGATGTTAATGGCTTTAAATGAATCTTCTTTAATTTGTGGTTTTCAATGAGTTCTTAATGAGTGATCGTCCTTAATGGTGTAACATTTAATGTACGTCTGATTGTCCCCTATGTCACCTACTGACTTCATTCAGAGACTGAAAAGGTGATCCTTCCTCGGATTTATGGGACTTTCTTAATCGTTGATCTTTATTGTTTATGTTCTTAAAAATGTTTGTTAAAAAGGACTAATTTTAGATTCCTATTGTTTATTAATTATCAAGTTATATAGCAGATATTACGAGTGCAAATATTCTCTCATTGTTACACTTGCTGGTTCTGTGGTTTACACTGAAGGGTGTGACAATAAATGCAAAATCTAAAGTGAAGCGTTGGGTCGAATTAATCGTTTCCCTTATCATTACCGTTAAAGATAACTGATTGTTCGTAGCTTATTACATAGTGAAAATTTGACAAAGACTGGGCGATTAAAAAGACTAAGACGTAGACGAAGTGTGTATTGAAAAATGTTTTGCTTTAGACAACTCTGTTCTTGAATAAGTTTTTAAAGGAACTCGGGCGTTATGAGAGCAACGAGAAACGTTCTTGAGTTGGAGAAAGGTTTAGTAGGAACGAAATGTAGGCTTTTTGTATTAGTAAATACTAGATAAAACTCAAGACCGCTGTTAACTGCATGTGCGAATTATTACCTAAGAATCATTATTCTAAATTTTCTTGGGATTTGTTGAAGCTATTTACGACGCAGTGCTGCTATCCTTTTTTAAGAGAGCATTATTTTAAATATATCTGAGATTTTTGAAGCTGAGTAAGATGTGGAAAAGATTCTCCTTAAGATTTCAGCATCACAAATACACGCAGCTAATTAAGGTTTATATAAAAATTAAGTTTGACAATTGTTAAATAAATTTTTTGTTAGAATTTTTTAACTGTGAATTGTGTTGCTGTTGTGTAACTCTTGATTTCCTCTTCCACACCACAGCCCTTGCGCTGGTCTTTACCTTCCCTCTGGTAGAATCCTTTGCAAAGTTATTTTGTTTCTATGTTTCTTTTAATTAGTCGTGATAAATGAATTTCGTTCAAATGGATGATCTAGAATACTGTGGCACCATAAAACGTACTTGACCGATGTTGCCGCAGTTCTGTGACAAATATACTGAAGTGTCTGAAATATCTTAAGCCTCTGCTCTTTCAGTTTCAGCAGCTGCAGAATCAAACCTCGCCGTACTTCGCTGATAGAGACGGCAAAACTGCAGCTACAAATGATAATAAACAGAAAGTTTACGATATACTAATTCATTTACTTAACACTGGAAGATTTGGGTGTACTGATTTCCTCTTACATCTAACGAGTCATCCTTAGCGAGATGACATTACATATACTTAGTACTTAAAGTGTTCATTATAATAGGAATAATAGATATTGTACTGAATATGTGATACTCAATAACGTCAGTATTGTCGACATAGTTTCTAATTATATCTACAAGTACTCTCTGAAAACCACTATAAAGAGTTTTGCTGAGAGTGATTTCAATAGCATCACGTTCTTAGGCTTCTTCGCGTTCCATTCGTGGGCGGACAGCGGGGTGAGTGATAACTTTCACGCCTCTGTGCGCGAATCAGTCTGAAAGAGCACATATAAGTCAAGTGACGACGACCAAAGGTTCACTTTAATGCGGTTGCGCACCACGCTCGTTCTCTTACAGGAATTGGCGAAATGCTGCCAGTAATGAGGATAATGAGCGTGAGAAACAATATCATAGTGTGGGGGCAAGTTGAGAATTTTACTCTGACGCCAGGTGTGCTAGGGTAGTACGTGCAGATGCGCTGACTGCTGTGTCCGGATGGCGCAGTGGAAGGCGCATCTGCCTATTAAGCAGGAGATAGTATTAGGATCCTTGTCCAGTACAAATTTTCAGCTTTCCTCATTATTTTAAATCAGTACCGAATGTTTTTGATGGTTTCTCAGGTCTCCAGTCGTGTGGTAGCGTTGATATTTCGCGACATTTCGGGAAGTGTCATACTACCCATCTTCTGGTGAAGTGTCAAGATTCGCGGAGAGCGGGCTATTTATATGCGCGGTCATCCCCCTCCACTAGGTTTCGGATGGTTGTGGTGGACCAGCGGCGTGCGCGCGGTGGTGGGGATGGCGCTCGCCCCCGGCGGCCGCGTTCGGTTCTCGGTGTAAGCCCGTCTGCGTCCGCGGCGGAGGACATTGACGGGCGCGCTCCCGACGGACTGCCGCTATCGCAGGGTTCCATGCTGCGCTGAGGTAGTATGCCTCATCTCTGTTGACCAGATTGTCGTGAATCATTATTTCTATGGACTTTTTGATAACGCTTTCCCAAAAGCCAGATACGCGGCACAGTACCTTCTTGTTTTCGATGTTGAAGGTGTGTTCTTCATTTATACTATGTTCTGCTATGGATGATTTTTCTGTGTGATCTCGTCGCACACATCTGATATGTTTTTCGCAGCATTTAGATATACAGCGCTGTGTTTGTCCCACGTATTGTTTTACACATTCGCATGGTATGCTGTATACACCTAGTGTGTTAAGGTTCAGCGAGTCTTTGGCAGAACCTAGGAGCTCCCTCGTCTTCGGTGGTGGTCGGAGAACCGTTTTGATATGGTATTTGCCCAGAAGTCGTGCTATTTTGGCAGAGAGAGGACTCCCTCCCATCACAGATGAGGAGGGATTCATTCCAGCCACTCGGACGGCTCCTGCCCGCAAGATCACGAGTGCTGCTCCGATATCAACTAACAACTCTTTCGCGGCTATGGACGCCGACCCAACCGACCAAAACGACACCTTGGCCACCACAGTCCAGACGTCTACAAAAGCACAGAAACCTCCTCCCATCATCATAGAATTCAAGGAGTCGTATAAAATCTTTCTGCAAACTATTAAGGGCCTTCTCAGTAACCCTTTCCGCTTCAGAACAGTTGGTAAAGATCTCTGCAAGCTTCAAACCGTAACTACCACGGATTTTTATGAAAGTCACTGAGGAAATCTTTAAAAGGCAATGGGGTTCTATACCTATTCACCTGACAAACTCATCAAAAAGTCATTCGAGGGTTTCACTTCAGTTTCTCGTGCGATGATCTGAGGGAAGAACTCGAAGCCATTGGAATTGTCCCCAGGTCAATCTCCAGAGTACAATCACCTAGAACACACAAAGACACTCCCCTCTTTATGGTAGTGCTTGCCAACACTCAAGACAACCGAAAATTGCTGACACTGAAGATCATAGCCAACACGGACCTCACAATTGAGGAACCTCGGGGCAAACGTGGCCCCACCATTTGTTATCGATGCCAAGGCATCGGCCATGGGGCCAGACACTGTGTAATGCCCTTCAAGTGTGTGAAGTGCGGCCAAGAACATACCACCAACAAAGAATGCCCCAAGGATAAAGACACTCCCCCCCCTCCCCCACATGTATCCGTTGCAACAAATCTCACCCTGCCAGTTAACTTGGCTGTGAAGTCATCAAAGTCTGTAGCACTAGTCAAAAGGCAACCACTCACCAGGGTCTCACCTATGTTGCTATTGCAGCTGCTAGAAGAAACACAAATGTAGCAGCAACCAATACCAATAATGTCTCATCTTCTAAGGCCAATGCTCCCACCGCAAGCATACAGACAACCAACCTCCACCACCATGGGCGTACTCAGTTTATTCCCCATCGCCCAGCTCCACCTCCTCCGACCATTGCTGCACCTCAGCAGCACATAATCAGTGCCGGATCGCCAACAACTCAGACACAACACAACACTCCCCTCCAAGAGTTCAGTCTGACCTCAGTCATGCAAGTCATGACGAAAGCTATCACTGATGCCCTTCAGGCTATCATGGCCACCATTCCGCAACAGATTTCTGCTGCAGTTCAAGTTGCCCTACAGGCCATTCCAAAGCCGACCTCCACCACTCAATATGGCATCTATATTTGGACTGTGTGCACGTAGAACGCCAATGGAATCCGCAGTCAAGTAGGAGAGTTCCGTCAATTCCTTCAAGATGAAAGAATCGACGTGTGCCTTGTCACTGAGACACACGTGAAACCCGACATCCACGTAAGAGTCGTCAACTACAGCTGTATCCGGACGGACCGGCCGATTGCTGGTGGAGGAACAGCAGTTTACGTAAGAAACTCCTTGATGCAACCATCGGTTGCAGTCCAAACATCAATAGGCCGCATACAATTCATTGCAGTGTACAGCCCCCCCCCCCCCCCACCCCCCCGGCCATCTAGAAGAAGCAAACTTTGAGGCGTTACTGTCACAACAAGGAAATCTTTTTCTTGCTGGCGAACTTAATGCGGAAAATACCAACTGGAATAGCCGCATCACTAACATCAGTGGACGCCGTCTCCTATGAGTTGCAGAAAGAAACCACGCCATCATTGTGGGACCATACGACCCCACATGCTTTCCGAATAGAGGCCAGGGCGACGTGCTGGATATAGCCGTCATTAAGGTATTTCCCAATGATGTTACTGCCATTACCACAAGGGCCCTTACATCAGATCATGAACCTGTCATTTTTTATGTCGACCTTGTCGGTATCAACAAACCGCCAAGACACCACCTTGATATTCGAGGAATCAGCTGGGAAACATATCACCAACTGCTTGAAAGAGACCTTCCGGACACACCAGACCCAGAGACAGCAGGAGCAGAAGCCACGCTATTATACATAACATCCAAAGCACTGGACGCTGCAACAGAAGCCACGCCTCCGAGACGGCCTACACGACCAAAAACTCACCAACTGCCTCCACTTATCATAGCAGCCATCAGGAAAAAAACCGTGCATTCAGAGAATGGAGGAAACGTGCAATCCAGCCACAAAGCGCCTAGTAAACCGACTGCAACGAGAAATAAAGGCAGAAGTAGAAAAACATAAGAATCAAGTCTGGGCAGATAAGATTGCACTGCTACAAGACCAATCAGTCTGGAAGATGACGAAGTCTTTACTAAGGAACGGATAGAAGTTAAACCCACTACACGTGGGCAACAATATAATTATCGAACCAGATGCCAAACCTGATGCTTTGGCAGATGTATTTCCAAAAAAACTTTACTCCGGTGAATGACCCCGCCGACGCAGCCCACATTGGCCTAGTCAACGAGAGACTTCCAAGATTCCTCGCCAATCGAGCCGAAGACGACCGCATTCAACCGATTTCCACAGCAGAAGTTACAAAACAGCTCGAAGAACTAAATGGAAAAAAAAGCATGAGGACCTGACCTCCTAACAAATGAGCTGTTGAAATAACTACCACCTACGGCAGTACCACTAATAGTGGCCGCCTTCAACGAGATCTTGGCAACTGGCGACTTCCCCCTCACATGGAAACATGCCGAGGTCGTCGCCATACCGAAGGCAGGAAAGGACCCTCGGTCACCTGCTACCTACAGACCAATCAGTCTTTTACCTGCCATATCGAAACTCTTTGAACGTTTGTATATAAAGAGACTTCAACAGGATGTGGAAGCAGAGCACCTGATACCAGACGTCCAGTTCGGCTTTCGCGGAGGCCACTCCACCCCCCAGCAGCTACTACGCCTAGTTGAGGAAGCATTCGGTGCCATGGAAAGGAAGGAATTCTTTGGGGCTGTATTTCTGGATGTCTCTCACACCTTTGATTGCGTGTGGCACGAGGGACTTCTGTATAAACTCCTAGACATATAGGTCCCCGTGTCACATGCAACACTCCTGAAGAGCTATCTTGAAAACCGGACATTTCATGTCCGCACTCAAGATGGTACATCGTCCACCAGACCCATCAAAGCAGGAGTACCTCAGGGTGTACTGGGACCACTGTAATACATCTTGTATACATCCGACCTACCATCGACGGTTAGAACACACCTATCTTTATATGCCGATGATACAGCCATCTACTCCAGAAGTATGAATGCTGCACACCTCCAGGCAAGACTTCAACAAGCATGTAATAAGCTGAGTGAATGGGTGACGAAATGGCGATTGTCTTTCAACGCCACGAAGACGCAGGCAATAGCTATTTGCAGAAGACCTCTCCAGCCTAACATCCAGCCCATTGAGATAAGGGGCACCCCAGTCCCATGGTCAAAAACAGCAAAATAGCTGTGTGTGACCCTTTATAGGCGATTAACATGGCAACGTAATATAGAAAACATTCGAGAAAAAGCCAGGAGAAGAATGGTACAGATTTATCAACTACTAAACCAATCGTCAACACTACCATCAAGACTGGGGGTGATATTGGTGCAAGCGATCTTGGACTACGCCGCTGTTGTGTGGGGCAATGCTGCTCCAACGCACATACACAGGGTGCACTAGCTGGACTCCTCCACCAGATGGCCCGACGATCTACGCGAATAACAAGACTACACATCTTATTTATATATATATATATATATATATATATATACTCCTGGAAATTGAAATAAGAACACCGTGAATTCATTGTCCCAGGAAGGGGAAACTTTATTGACACATTCCTGGGGTCAGATACATCACATGATCACACTGACAGAACCACAGGCACATAGACACAGGCAACAGAGCATGCACAATGTCGGCGCTAGTACAGTGTATATCCACCTTTCGCAGCAATGCAGGCTGCTATTCTCCCATGGAGACGATCGTAGAGATGCTGGATGTAGTCCTGTGGAACGGCTTGCCATGCCATTTCCACCTGGCGCCTCAGTTGGACCAGCGTTCGTGCTGGACGTGCAGACCGCGTGAGACGACGCTTCATCCAGTCCCAAACATGCTCAATGGGGGACAGATCCGGAGATCTTGCTGGCCAGGGTAGTTGACTTACACCTTCTAGAGCACGTTGGGTAGCACGGGATACATGCGGACGTGCATTGTCCTGTTGGAACAGCAAGTTCCCTTGCCGGTCTAGGAATGGTAGAACGATGGGTTCGATGACGGTTTGGATGTACCGTGCACTATTCAGTGTCCCCTCGACGATCACCAGTGGTGTACGGCCAGTGTAGGAGATCGCTCCCCACACCATGATGCCGGGTGTTGGCCCTGTGTGCCTCGGTCGTATGCAGTCCTGATTGTAGCGCTCACCTGCACGGCGCCAAACACGCATACGACCATCATTGGCACCAAGGCAGAAGCGACTCTCATCGCTGAAGACGACACGTCTCCATTCGTCCCTCCATTCACGCCTGTCGCGACACCACTGGAGGCGGGCTGCACGATGTTGGGGCGTGAGCGGAAGACGGCCTAACGGTGTGTGGGACCGTAGCCCAGCTTCATGGAGACGGTTGCAAATGGTCCTCGCCGATACCCCAGGAGCAACAGTGTCCCTAATTTGCTGGGAAGTGGCGGTGCGGTCCCCTACGGCACTGCGTAGGATCCTACGGTCTTGGCGTGCATCCGTGCGTCGCTGCGGTCCGGTCCCAGGTCGACGGGCACGTGCACCTTCCGCCGACCACTGGCGACAACATCGATGTACTGTGGAGACCTCACGCCCCACGTGTTGAACAATTCGGCGGTACGTCCACCCGGCCTTCCGCATGCCCACTATACGCCCTCGCTCAAAGTCCGTCAACTGCACATACGGTTCACGTCCACGCTGTCGCGGCATGCTACTAGTGTTAAAGACTGCGATGGAGCTCCGTATGCCACGGCAAACTGGCTGACACTGACGGCGGCGGTGCACAAATGCTGCGCAGCTAGCGCCATTCGACGGGCAACACCGCGGTTCCTGGTGTGTCCGCTGTGCCGTGCGTGTGATCATTGCTTGTACAGCCCTCTCGCAGTGTCCGGAGCAAGTATGGTGGGTCTGACACACCGGTGTCAATGTGTTCTTTTTTCCATTTCCAGGAGTATATATATATATATATAGGGTATTACAAAAAGGTACGGCCAAACTTTCAGGAAACATTCCTCGCACACAAATAAAGAAAAGATGTTATATGGACATGTGTCCGGAGGCGCTTAATTTCCATGTTAGAGCTCATTTTAGTTTCTTCCACCTACGCTCAATGTAGCACGTTATCATGATTTCATACGGGATACTCTACCTGTGCTGCTAGAACATGTGCCTTTACAAGTACGACACAACATGTGGTTCATGCACGATGGAGCTCCTGTACATTTCAGCCGAAGTGTTCGTACACTTCTCATCAACAGATTCGGTGACCGATGGATTGGTAGAGGCGGACCAGTTCCGTGACCTCCACGCTCTCCTGACCTCAACCCTCTTGACTTTCATATATGGGGGCATTTGAAAGCTCTTGTCTACGCAACCCCGGTACAAAATGTAGAGACTCTTCGTGCTCGTATTGTGGACGGCTGTGATACAATACGCCATTCTGCAGGGCTGCATCAGCGCATCAGGGATTCCGTGCGACGGAGGGTGGATGCACGTATCCTCACTAACGGAGGACATTTTGAACATTTCCTGTAACAAAGTGTTTGAAGCCACGCTGGTACGTTCTGTTTCTGTGTGTTTCCATTCCATGATTAATGTGATTTGAAGAGAAGTAATAAAATGAGCTCTAACATGGAAAGTAAGCGTTTCCGGACACATGTCCACATAACATATTTTCTTTCTTTGTGTTATTTATTATTTATTTATTTATTATTTTGTTTTTTATAAAAAGGTGAATGAATATGTCTGAGAATATGTTAACTGTAATATGTATGAGTGTGTACAATGTATATATCGTGTGAATGTGTGAGCAAAAAATAAAAAATAAATAAATAAAAATATAAAAATAAAATAAAAAATTATTAACATCCAGCCAGTGTCTTTTTAAATCATTTAAAAGCAGAAAAAACAAGACAACCAAAATGCTATTGTTTTAATGTCAATTTTTATTATTGAAGGCATAGCCGCATGGCTTGTACTTCTATTTTCAGACTGGGAAATCTTAGATGCCCCAATATATTCTGCATCGGCGAATCTCGAAAGATGGGTAGTATGCACTTCCCGAAGCGTCGCAAGATATAAACGCTACCACCCGGCTAGAAACCCGAGAAACCTTCATCAACAGTTTACGCCGGGAATGCCTACAGTTACATAATGTTGTTGTTGTTGTGGCCTTCAGTACACAGACTGGTTTGATGCAGCTCTCCATGCTACTCTATCCTATGCAAGCTTCATCTCCGAGTAACTACTGCACCCTACATTCTTCTGAACCTGCTTAGTGTATTCATCTTTCGGTCTACCTCTATAATTTTTACCCTCCACGATTGCCTCCAGTACTAAAGTGGGGATCCCTTGATGCCTCAGAACGTGCCCTACCAACTAATACCATCTTTTAGTAGGCTGTGCCACAATTTCCTCTTCTCCCCAACTCTGTTCAGTATGTCCTCATTAGTTACATGATTTACCCATTAATCTTCAGGATTATTCTGTAGCATCACATTTCGAAAGCTTTTATTCTCTTCTTGTCTAGACGGTTTATCGTTCATGTTTCACTTCCATACATGGCTACACTCCATACAAATGCTTTCACAAGAGACTGCCTGGCACTTAAATCTATACTCGATGTTAACAAATTTCTGTTCTTCAGAAACGCTTTCCTTGCCATAGTTAGTCTACATTTTACATCCTCTCTACTTCAACCATGATCAGTTATTTTGCACCCCAAACAGCAAATCTCATGTGCTACTTTAAGTGTCTCATTTCCTAATATAATTCTCTCAGCATCACTCGATTTAATTCGACTACATTCCATTAACTTCGTTTGGCTTTTGTTAATGTTCATCTTATATCCCTCTATCAAGACACTGCCCACTCCGTTTAAGTGCTCTTCCAGGTCCTTTGCTGACTCTAACAGAATTACAATGTCATCGGCGAACTTCAAAGTTTTTATTTCTTCTCCATGGATTTTAATTCCCACCCCAAATTTTTCTTTTGTTTCGCCGGCCGTGGTGGTCTCGCGGTTCTAGGCGCTCTGTCCGGAGCCGCGTGACTGCTACGGTCGCAGGTTCGAATCCTGCCTCGGTCATGGATGTGTGTGATGTCCTTAGGTTAGTTAGGTTTAAGTAGTTCTAAGTTCTATGGGACTGATGACCACAGATGTTAAGTCCCATAGTGCTCGAGCCATTTGAACCATTTTTTTCTTTTGTTTCCTTTACTGCTTGCTCAATGTACAGGTTGAGTAACATCGGGGATAGGCTACAACTTGTCTCACTCCCTTCCCAACCACTGCATTCCTTTCATGTCCCTCTTCTTTTATGGCTGCCATCTGGTTTCTGTACAAATTGTAAATAGCCTTTCGCTCCCTGTATGTTACCCCTGCCACCATCATATTTGAAAGAAAGTATTCCAGTCAACATTTTCAAAGGCTTTCTCTAAGTCTACGAAAGCTAGAAACGTAGGTTTGCCTTTCCTTAATTCATCTTATAAGATAAGTCGTAGGGTCAGTATTGCCTCACGTGTTACATAATTTCTATGGAATCCGAACTGTTCTTCTATCGATTTTTCCATTCGTCTGTAAAGAATTGGTGTTAGTATTTTGCACTCTTGACTTATTAAAATGATAGTTCGTTAATTTTCACACCTGTCAACACATGTTTTCTTTGGGATTGTAATTATTATATTCTTCCTGAAGTCTGGTGGTATTTCGCGTGTCTCATTCAACTTATTCACCAGATGATAGAGCATTGTCAGGGCTGGCTCTTGTATGGCTATCAATAGTTCTAATGGAATTTTGTCTACTCCTGAGGCTTTCTTTCTACACTACTGGTCATTGAAATTGCTACAACAAGAAGAATTGCAGATGATAACACGGGTATTCATTGGACAAATATATTATACTAGAACTGACATGCGATTACATTTTCACGCAATTTTGCCGGCCAGGGTGGCCGAGCGGTTCTAGGCGCTACAGTCTGGAACCGCGTGACCGCTACGGTCGCATGTTCGAATCCTGGCACGGGCATGGATGTGTGTGATATCCTTAGGTTGGTTAGGTTTAAGTAGTTCTATGTTCTAGGCGATTGATGACCACAGCAGTTAAATCCCATAGTGCTCAGAGCCATTTTGAGCCATTCAAGCAATTTGGGTGCATAGATCCTGAGAATCCACCTCTGCCCGTAATAACGGCCTTGATTCATCTGGGCATTGAGTCAAACAGAGCTTGGATGGCGCGTAGAGGTACAGCTGCCTATGCAGCTTCAACACGATACCACATTTCATCAAGAGTAGTGACTAGCGTATTGTGACGATCCAATTGCTCCGCCACCATTGACCAGACGTTTTCAATTGGTGGGAGATCACGAGAATGTGCTGGCTAGGGCAACAGTCGAACATTTTCTGTATCTAGCAAGGTCCGTACAGGACCTGCAACATGCGGTCGTGCATTATCCTGCTGAAATGTAGGGTTTCGCAGGGATCGACTGAAGGTTAGAACCACGGGTCGTAACACAGCTGAAATGTAACGTCCACTGTTCAAAGTGCCGTCAATGCGAACAACAGGTGACCGAGAAGTGTAACCAATGGCACCCCATACCATCACGCCGGCTGATACGCCAGTATGGCGATGTCGAATACATGCTTCTAATGTGCGTTCACCGCGATGTCGCTAAACACGGAAGCGACCATAATGATGCTGTAAACAGAACCTGGATTCATCCGAAAAAATGGCGTTTTGCCATTCGTGCACCCAGGTTCGTTGTTGAGTACACCATTGCAGGCGCTCCCGTCTGTGATGCAGCTTCAAGGGTAACCGCAGCCATGGTCTCCGAGCTGATAATCCATGCTGCTGCAAACGTCTTCGAACTGTTCGTGTAGATGGTTGTTGTCTTGAAAACGTCCCCATCTGTTGACTCAGGGATCCAGACGTGGCTGCACCATCCATTACAGCCATTCGGATAAGATGCCTGTCATCTCGACTGCTAGTGATACGAGGACGTTGAGATCCAGCACGGCATTCCGTCTTACCCTCCTGAACCCACTGATACCAAATTCTGCTAACAGTCATTGGATCTCGACCAACGCGAGCAGCAATGTTGCGATACGATACACCGCAATCGCGATAGGCTACAATCCGACCTTTACCAAAGTCAGAAACGTGATGATACGCATTTCTCCTCCTTACACGAGACATCACAACAACGTTTCACCAGGCAACGCCGGTCAACTGTTGTTTGTGTATGAGAAATCGGTTGGAAACTTTCCTCATCCAGGCCGTTGTGGCCGAGCGGTTCTAGGCGCTTCAGTCTTGAACCGCGCGACCGCTACGGTCGCAGGTTCGAATCCTGCCTCGGGCATGGATGTGTGTGATGTTCTTAGGTTAGTTAGGTTTAAGTAGTTCTAAGTTCTAGGGGACTGATGACCTCAGATGTTAATTCCCATAGTGCTCTGAGCCATTTGAACCTTTCCTCATGTCAGCACGTTGTAGGTGTCGCCACTGGCGCCCAGCTTGTGTGAATGCTCTGAAAAGCTAATCATTTGCATATCACAGCATCTTCTTCCTGTCGGTTAAATTTGGTTTATGTAGCACGTCATCTTCGTGGTGTAGCAGTTTTAATGGCCGGTTGTGTACTTAGGTCATTCTACTTAGGTCTTTCAGTAATCTGTCAAATTCTTCACGCAGTATCATATCTCTCTCTTCATCTTCACTTAGTCCTCTTCCATTTTCATAATATTGCTCTCCAGTACATCGCCCTTGTATAGATAATCTACATACTCCTTCCATCTTTCTGCTTTCTCTTCTTTGCTGAGGACTGGTTTTCCGTCTGAGCACTTGATATTTATACAAGTGGTTCTCTTTTCTCCAAAGGTCTTTTTATTTTACCTGTAGATAGTGTTTATCTTACCCCTAGTGGTATATTACTCTACATCCTTACATTTGTCCTCTAGCCATGCCTGCTTAGCCATTTTGCACTTCCTGTCGATCTCATTCTTGAGACGTTTGTATTTGTTATAGCCCCCTTTATTTACTGCTTCTTTATATTTTCTCCTTTCATCAATTAAATTCAATATCTCTTCTTTTAACCAAGGCTTTCTACTAGCCCTCGTCTTTTTGCCTACTTGATCCTCTGCTGCCTTCACTATTTTATCTCTTAAAGCTACCCATTCTTCTTCTACTGTATTTCTTTCCCCAATTCCTGTCAATCGTTCCCTAATGCTCTCACTGAAACTCTCTACAATCTCTGGTTCTGTCAGTTTATCCAGGTCCCATCTCCTTAAATTCCCACCTTTTTTCAGTTTCTTCAGTTTTAATCTACAGTCCATATCCAGTAGATTGTGGTCAGAGTCCACATCTGTCCCGGGAAATGTTTTACAATTTAAAACCTGGTTCCTAAATCTGTGTCTTACCATTACATAATCTATCTTAAACCTTCCAGTGTCTCCAGGCCTCTTCCATGTATATAACTTTCTTTCATGAGTCTTAAGCCAAGTGTTAGCTATTATCAAGTTATGCTCTGTGCAAAATTCTACCAGGTGGTTTCATCTTTAATTCCTTACCCCCATTCCATATTCACCTACTACTTTTCCTTCCCTTCCTTTTCCTACTATCGACATAAACTTTGTGTTTTAATTTCTGGAATTTCAAACTTGCTGTTTTGCCCCCTTTCCCTCCGTGTGTAAGACTTCTCAATCTATTACATATTTGTGATTATCTGTTAAGTCAATGTTCTGCAATGGCTGAATCAGTTTCCATAATGTTCTTTAAGCCTGCTACAGATTGTCTTCCCAGTTTGTACAATGTAGCAAGATAGACAATCCCGCCATATGATCTTATAAAACTCACTTTTTGTGGCGGCTGGTTGTTTGTCTTTTGCATTGAACAAGCAACTTCCCATTGCCCGAGGGACATAAAAACGCACAGAGAACCCCTCTGCCATTGACGTTTCCCTATAAAAGGTGATCTGCACCATTTCTGTTACAGTTTGTCTGTGTTTTGCCTGGCTTACTTCTTCACGCTTTTACTTCGAATTCTGTCAATGATTTGGGTTCTAATTCATTATTTGTTGCTATTGTTTTGCTGTTTTAAGTCCTCGCTCAAAGTCTTCTTGGGTCATATGGATAGAAAGGAGATGGTGGATTATGTGTTGGAACTGTGCATGTTTATAAGCTATAGGACGTTGGGAGGAAGGTGGAATGAATGTGTCCGTGAAGGATTATTTTGGGTAAAAATTTATGGATTCTGTGTTCTATCTGTATCTTATTACGTTTTCCACGCACTTAAAATATGGAAATAAACATGCGAAACGCAAGGGGTTTGCTCTTAGCTGGTTTAGCGCATTCTTCCACAGTAGTGTGCCAAAGATGAACACTTGATTGTCATCCAATAGAAAATGACAAAATGTTGACTAAGTGTAACAGTATCTGATGACAGCTGGGCAGAAAGAATCATATCTAGAGTAGAAGTTGACTAATCCGACAGAGAAACAATAAAATTAGTACGTGAGATTTAAGAACGAAAAATGAAACAGAAAAGGACGAGGAAATCACGGATAAAATGGAAACGGTGACAGAAATACAGGTTTGCTACTGATTGGAAGGAAGCCAAGTGGAGGATGACTTGCCAGAAGCGATGCCTATGATAACAGGTCCTCTTGAATGCGGCGTGTTTTTGGGTCAGTCACAGGTTACTGGGTAGCTCATTCCAGAACTGTTTTGGTTAAATGGTGGAATAGATGAAGAAAGATTTATTGTTCTGCATAGGTACAGTACAGATGGTTCTCGCATTAGGTGTCTGATATGGTACGAAGAGGTCCGTCCATTTAGCCGAGTGGTCAGTGTGATTGCCTTACATAAGTGATAAGGGCATTAGGACATGGTGTAGAAAAGATTTGAGGATGGTAATTACGGACTGAAACCGGATCATCGTCAAAAGAATTGATATTGTGATCAAAGACTGGAATAAAAAAACATTTGACAGTATTGGATCACTGTTCGTATACGCGACTATGTCGCAGCTGGTCAGGCACTAACAATTGTGTTACCCTCGTTCTGCCAAAGGCATTGTCGAAAGAGGGCACAGGATCAGACAGAGGTTCGGGGCCCTCTGCGCACGTACGGAGCTGCCACACACGTGCAACTTTCTGGTCACAGTGCGCATACTTATCAGAGGGCCGAGCAGTTCTAGGCGCTACAGCGTGGAACCGCGCGACCGCTAAGGTCGCAGGTTCGAATCCTGCCTCGGGCATGGATGTGTATGATGTCCTTAGGTTGGTTAGGTTTAAGTAGTTCTAAGTTCTAGGGGACCGATGACCTCAGAAATTATGTCCCATAGTGCTCAGAGCCATTTGAACCATTTGAACTTATTACGGGTGTAAACAGGGAAACCGCACCATCACCGTTCATTCAGTATATGTCTCTAAGCACACATGTCGCATCTTCGCTTTATCTACTATCTGGGATACATTGTACCTGGGGCTCTCTCGTGCTCTTCTCACAGTGTGCAGTGCAATCAGGGGAAGGTATCGTGCTATTCCAGCGATCAACAAACGTCACAGTTGTAAGACAAGACATAAATTTGCCGGATTGGTTTTAAGCCCACGTCAAGTACCTAAAACCCTTCGTGGCAAGGATATCAAACATGTCTCTCAATAATTACAGGATAATTTTTAACCATGTAAATATAGCTTGAACAAATGGTCTAAACCAAATTTTTCAGATAACGTTGTTCGCCTATGTAACTTGTAGAATGCTGAGGCACATTTAGTAAATAAAAATTTTAAATTAGAAAAAGAAAGAAATCAGAAACACTTTATCATTGATGATGAGAAACGATGTAGTTAATGTCGGGCGAAAAGCACGGCACATTGATAAACGCAAGTAGTTGCGAAGATTTTCTTTACTAATACTCAATAGAAACTTTGATTTATTCATTTTCACTATGGAGAAAAATCTTTCACACTCATAAGTAGATCCAAACATAGACATAAGTGTCGCAGCTTTGTTATGCAAGCACGGAAATTCTTTCCGTGGAAAGTTTTCGTAGAATTCTTTTGTACTTCATACTGCAAAGGATGTAATATCTGTTGCTTCATCGAACACAACTCCCGGCCGGGTTAGGGATTTTCTCTGCCCGCGGACTGGGTGTTTGTGTTGCCCTCTTCATTTCATCATCATCATCATTCGTGACAGTGCACTGCAGTGGACTGCATAGTAACTTGCACTGTGTAAAAATTTGTACTTTGTATGGACGATGATGACCTCGCAGTTGAGCGCCCTACAAATCAAACATCGTCACCATCATCATCATCATCATTATCGAACGCAACAGAGAAAGCAACGAAGTCCTTAGTTTATTTATTAACTGCCTGTGCAAATCACCGACCATAACACTTATACGCCGTGTCACTATTTGTTTTGGAAGGCCGCTCTCTTGAAACCTGCTAACGTTAGTAGGACAGTATTTTACAAACTCCCCTTCGGAGAAAGATTTCCTGGATCCTGCTATTTTTAATGCTATTTCTAAATGTGCTCTCGGTGCAGGTGTACTGTCATTCTGGAAAATTAAAGACAATAGGTTTTACACTAAAATATACGCATCAAAAAAGATTTTATCATCTCGGTTACGAGAGTTCCGGAGCCTGTACAGAAAATTGGAATAGAGATAAACATAAACATCATTTCCGACCATTTTATTGCTGATGAAAATCACACATTGCATGTTGTACCAACATACAGAGAGACCTGCAGAGGTGGTGGGCCGGATTGCTATACGCACCGGTACCTCTAATGCCCAGTAGCACGTCCTCTTGCATTGATGCACGCCTGTATTCGATATAGCATACTATCGACAAGTTCATCAAGGCACTGTTGGTCCAGATTGTCTCACTCCTCAACGGTGATTCGGCGTAGATCCCTCAGAGTGGTTAATGGGTCACGTCGTCCATAAACAGCACTTTTCAGTCCATCCCAGCCATGTTCGATAGGGTTCATGTCTGAAGAACCTGCGATGTCGTTGTCCTGAAGGAAGTCATTCACAAGATGTGCACGAAAGGGGCGTGAACAGTCGTCCATAAAGACGAATGCCTCGCCAATATGCTGTCGATATGGCATTCACGTATCATACAGCCGTTGCGGCGCCTTTCATGAGCACCAGCGGCGTACGTCGGCCCTACGTGATGCCACCCCAAAACAGCAGGGAACGTCCGTCTTGCTGCACGCGTTGGATAGTGTCTCTCTAAGGCGCTGAGCCTCACCGGGTTGCCTCCAAATAAGTCTTCAACGATTGTCTGGTTGAAGGCATATGCGACACTCATCGGTAAAGAGGACGTGATACCAATCCTGAGCGGTACACTCAGCATGTTGTTGGGCCCATCTGTACCGCGCTGCATGATGCCGTGGTTACAAAGAAGGACCTCGCCATGGACGTCGGGAGTGAAGTACCGCATCACGCAGCCTGTTGCGCACAGCTTGAGTCGCAACACGACGTCCTGTGGTTGCACGAAAAGCAATATTCAACAATGTGGCGTTGCTGTCAGGGTTTCTCCGAGCCGTAATCCGTAGATAGCCGTCATCTACTGCAGTAGTAGCCCTTGGGAGGCGTGAGCGAGGCACGTCATCGACAGTTCCTGTCTCTGTGTATCTCCTGCATTTCCGAACAACATCAGTTTGGTTCGCTCCGAGACGCCTGGACGCTTCCTTTGTTGAGAGCCCTTCCTGGCACAAAGTAACAATGCGGACACGACTGAACCGCGGTATTGACCGTCTAGGACAACACGAGCAGTGTACGTCTTTCCTGGTGGAATGGCTGGAACTGTTTGGCTGTCGGAACCTCTCCGTTTAATAGGCGCTGCTCATGCATGGTTGTTTACATCTTTGGGCGGGTTTAGTGACATCTCTGTACAGTCAAAGGGACTGTGTCTGTGGTGATACAATACCCACAGTCAACGTCTATCTTCAGGAGTTCTGGGATCCAGGGTAATGCTAAACTTATCTTGATGTGTGTAGATACGCATGTAACACAAGAAACGTAGAGTTCAACAGGTATCAATTATCTGGACTTAAAGTAAAAACCTATTTTTATAAGCACATTTAATTTGGTTTGGCGTTCTTCACTGTTCCGTACACTAGACGGGTCTCTATGAAATGAGTTGTAGTGTCTTTCAGTCGTGAACTTGCGCCGGCCGCCTATTATTCGGCGGCAGAGAAAACACTGTGAGTTTTGTCTGCTGTTATAAATAAGAATTCCACTTCCCAATCGTGTTTAAATGACTCACAACACAGATCTCCCGGTCCTTGTATTCTGATAAATAGCAAATGAGAAATGGCATTTTTCAGTAAAACCTGGATTGTATTAAAAATATTTATTTTTATTTTGTGGGTCGATTTATTATATAGCGTAAAAGATGAACCCGATCACTTTGCGGCGGTTGGTTTCTCTCCGGCACATTTGAATTCGCACCGCACTCATCGATTGAATTATTTTATCTGCCTGGTTATCCATCCGTGTGTCAGCGGTGTTCCGCGCGCTATTATAAGGTGGCGCTGTCGACGCACGGAGAGGTAACGACGAGGCCTGTGAGAAAGACAGGCTGTGGCGCATACGTCACGAAGGTAGGCCTGAACTCACTCGCTCGGCTCAGCAGACAAAATGCTTTCTGAAGCTTTTAACTCGCAACTGGGTTTGTACGTGCTAACGAGATTTGCATCTTCTACTGGAATCTGCTATTATGAAGTCTTACTGATTAACAGAACTACAACAAAATTTAATTTAAGATCAATACTCGATATAAATGGTATAATGGCTTCTTTATAGCATTTAGTTTCGTCTGCTTAGCAGTCCTCATTTCAAACAAAAAGTGGTGCTTTATGCAACTAATAATCATTTTGGCTTGACTTTAATTTTATTGTACCTCAGTACGGCCATAACAAATTATAAGTAGGCCTATGGACTTCGGGTCGCTGCAGGATTAATAACAGTGAGATTCCATAACAGCGGAATCCAGTAGAAGATGCAATTCTCGTTTGTACGTACACACTTAGTTACGAGGTAACAGAACCCTAGCTTGCTCGGTTGAGCGAGCGTGCGAGCGAGCGAGCGAGCCACCGCAGGGCTACCTTCCTGACGCACGCGCCGCGGCCCAGGCCTCGGGTCACGAGACATGACGTACCACTGATGAGGGCCTCATCGGCTTTTCGGCGGTGACTGCGATAACAGCAGTATCTAGGGACTGTGCAGTTGACAATGTCGAGTTTGGTTTCCTAACTGTTCCGTATTTTGTAGCGGGGAGTCTGCAAGGTACCGTGGCGAAAGTACACTACTGGCCATTAAAATTACTACACCACGAAGATGACGTGCTACAGGCGCGAAATTTAACCGACAGAAAGAAGATACTGTGATATGCAAATGATTAGCTATTCAGAGCATTCACACTAGGTTCGCGCCGGTGGCGACACCTACAACGTGCTGACATGAAGAGAGTTTCCCACCGATTTCTCATACACAAACAGCAATTGACCGGCGTTACCTGGTGAAACGTTGTTGTGATCCCTCGTGTAAGGAGGAGAAATGCGTACCATCACGTTTCCTATTTTGATAAAGGTAGGATTGCAGCCTATCGCGATTGCGGTTTATCGTATTGCGAATTGGTCGAGATCCAATGACTGTTAGCAGAATATGGAATCGGTGGGTTCAGGAGGGTAATACGGAACGCCGTGCTAGATCCCAACGGCCTCGTATCACTAGCAGTCGAGATGACAGGCGTCTTATCCTCATGGCTGTAACGGATCGTGCAGCCACGTCTATATCCCTTAGTCAACAGATGGGGACGTTTGCAAGACAACAACCATCTGCACGAACAGTTCGACGACATTTGCAGCAGCATGGACTATCAGCTCGAAGACCATGGCTGCGGTTACCCATGACGCTGTATCACAGACAGGAGCGCCTCATCGACGAACCTGGGTGCACGAATGGCGAAACGTCATTTTTTCGGATGAATCGAGGTTCTGTTTACAGCATCAGAATGGTCGCATCCGTGTTTGGCGACATCGCGGTGAACGCAAATTGGAAGCGTGTATTCGTCATCGCCATACTGGCGTATCAGCCGGCGTGATGGTATGGGGTGCCATTGGTTACCCGTCTCGGTCATCTCTTGTCCGCATTGACGGCACATTGAACAGTGGACGTTACATTTTAGATGTGTTACGACTCGTGGCTCTACCCTTCATTCGATCCCTGCGAAAGCCTACATTTCAGCAGGATAATGCACGACCGCATCTTGCAGGTCCTGTATGGGTCTTTCTGGATACAGAAAATGTTCGACTGCTGCCCTGGCCAGCACATTCTTCAGATCTCTCACCAATTGAAAACGCCTTGTCATTGGTGGCCGAGCAACAGTGTTGTCACAATATGCCAGTCACTACTCTTGATGAACTGTGGTATCATGTTGAAGCCGGCCGTAGTAGCCGAGCGGTTCTAGGCGCTTCAGTCTGGAACCGAGCGATCGCTACGATCGCAGGTTCGAATCCTGCCTTGGGCATGGATGTGTGTGATGTCCTTAAGTTAGTTAGGTTTAAGTAGTTCTACGTTCTAGGCGACTGGTGACCCCAGATGTTAAGTCCCATAGTGCTCAGATCCATTTGAAGCATTTTTTATCGTGTTGAAGCTGCATGAGCAGCTGTACCTGTACACGTCATCCAAGCTCTATGCCCAGGCGTATCAAGACCGTTATTATGGCCAGAGGTGATTTCTCAGAATCTATGCACCAAAATTGCGTGAAAATGCAATAACATGTCAATTCTAGTATAATATATTTGTCCAATGAATACCCGTTTATCATCTGCATTTCTTCTTGCTGTAGAAATTTTAATGGCCAGTAGTGTAGTTATACCAAATCTTGCATAACTTAGTAGTAAAATGTTTATCTTAATTTGATCGTATTTACTATTTTATGACTTCTGGCATGGATGTGTGTGATGTCCTTAGGTTAGTTAGGTTTAAGTAGTTCTAAGTTCTAGGGGACTGATTACCACAGATGTTAAGTCCCATAGTGCTCAGAGCCATTTGAACCATTTTGAACTATTTTTTTGTATGGCTGATTTCAAGTTGTGTAACCCGCAACATACACTTCTTCCGATTATTCCACGACACTGAGCAACTAACGGAAGCCGTACATAGGCAATATAATATCGACACAAGGCGTTCTGCTATTCTATGTAACTTACAGTTGGCGTGTGCCGTCGTTGCTTGGAAATTTAATTTGTGAGGCCTGGACATAAAGGATAGTTGGAAATTTGTGGAAAGGTCATACGGGACCAAACTGCTGGCGTCTCGGTTGCTAAGCTTACACAATACTTAATGTAACTTACGCTAAGGACAACACATACACACACACCCATGCCCGAGGGAGGACTCGAGTCTCCGACTGGGAGGAGCCGCACGAACCGTGACAACCGTGAACCTCAGACCGCTCGGCTACGGCTACTGGTTAACTACAGCTGTTTAAGACGGTGCTGCCGAGGTGTTATTTCAAGCAAGCTTGTGATTTTTGGTGTGACTGTGTAGCGCTGGCGACGTGGTGTATAAATATTGCTGTCATTGTGCATCCAAGACTTAAGAGCGTTAGTTTTACATTATTCCTGATACTTGTTGCTTTTATAGCCCTAGTGGTCGTATTTAGAGCAAGTAACCCATTTTGTCGCTCTCTCTAAGGTTTTGTTTAAGACCGCTTAACGGTTGTCTCGGATGCTTTAGAAGTTTTTATTACTATTGCTTAACATATTCTCTCACAATTTGTTCATAAATTTATTATCCCATCTTTAAATTGGCTGACTAGTTTTGTTAAATTTATGTGTCCGTGGCATTGAAATTTTGGAGGCAACTATTTAAAAGTTCCTGAAAACTTAATGCTTTTGTAAAAGAGGTTTGCACAGTCTCGTTTGGTATAGGTGGTAACTGTTTTGCATCAGCCAAGTATTTTGAGTGTATTGAACTTGGAGAATTGCCACCTGTGCTGTTGATATTGTTAGGATGTGTGTCAGAGTCTGGAACAAGGTACAGCCAAGACTGGTTGTGATTTGCGGTGGTAGTTCAAGGTTTCTGGGGCAGTACACTGGAGTTTTTGCCGTGCTCGATCCACTACACCCAGCCTTGCGAAGACTCTTTCGCATTCGGAGCGGCAAAGGGACACTCAGAGACCAGGCATCCTTGAGAGATTGAATCACTTCTGTCGAAGCCTTAACTTAATAAAACAGAATCAAATCCACCACTCCAGAGTTAATAACCAGCCGTCCACTCCCATCACTCTTATTCTGATACAGCTTCACGCCATGAGTCAGAGCAATAATTATTTGGAAGTCTATGTTTTAAAAGTAGATTTCATCTAGTCCCCAAATTGTGTCCAGTGTTTTCTGGGTCGTAAGAGCTGTTATTTTTATGTTTAAAAAGTTAAATAACTGGCGTACGCTGCGGATGTCTTCTGGACTAGTTAGATGAAAATATGCGGGAAGAGGCGTAGATTCCAAAAGAACAAAGAATCGTCACTCAGAAGAATATATCTGATACAAACGAGATTTCTAAACAGGGAAACCGAGGGATTGATGTCCATTCTGTTACCAGATTTAGCACCCTCTGCCATCTATTTCCAAACTGAAAGGAATTGGCCTCTAGAAAATGATTTTGTTTGATTGAGGAATTTATCTCATCCTTTGCTAGGAAATCGAAAGAACTTCTAAAATCATACTTCACTAATCAAGAAACATACCGTCTCAGTGTTAGGACGAGATGTTTTCAAGACTTTCTCGTACTGTTGGTACATTCCTCACGGCGGAGATACGTAATCACTTTCAGGCTGACTGTAAACTTTGCTATATGTCTCTAACAGCACTCTTGCACTGATGACTGTAGTGAGACGGCGCTATTATCTTCGGTGGTGATTGGAGACTGGGCAGAGCTGCACTACACTTTGATCTCAGCAGCCGTGCTGCCGCGGTAGCGTGTTGACCTCTTGTGCGCGTCTCTTCGCCGACGAATCTGATTCGTCGTTGCGTCTAGCAGCGACCACATTTATTTGTGGTTCCGTCGCGAGGTACCAATCTTGACTTGGGCCTTCATTTTTCGGAATTCACTACACAGATGACTGTAGTAAGCTCTGAAAAGCCATTAAATAAGAAACTGTAGGAAAGAAGTTATTTACAGGAGATGAAAATTATAACTTTTATTGTAAAACGAACAGTTTGAATTTACATTTTCTATAGTGTGGTCCTTTACGTCTGCATTCACCCAAAATATGAATGCTCCCCATTGATCACTTCAACGATTCCATTATAATTTATCCTTTGTAATCGTCGGAATCCCGTAACTAGTTTAAAGCCCCAGGAGTGGAAACGTGCGCTGATCTTAACGGAGATGGTATATGACAGTACGCTGCGCTGATTTACTTGCCAAACAACGGTCGTCATCGTTTTCCTTGAAGTACAATATCGCAGTACTCGACTGTATGAAATGGTGTGAAGTTTTTTGAGCTCTGTGATTAATCAATCAATCCCGATACCATTCGTATTCTACTGTATTAATTAAAACGTGTAACTGCGTATCGTACTATTATTTAGATTCAAAAATATGAGTGCACCAGTAGTAAGGAATGTAATGGATTTTTATTCACCATATTAATTAGTCCCCGTCAGATCATAGAAGTTAAACGCTGTCGGGCTGGGCTAGCACTTGCGTGGGTGACCATCCGGTCTGCCGAGCGCTGTTGGCAAGCGGGGTGCACTCAGCTCTTGTGACGCAAACTGAGGAGATACTAGATTGAGGAGTAGCGGCTCCGGTCTGGTAAACTAATATACGGCCGGGAGAGCGGTGTGCTGACCACATGCCCCTTCACATCCGCATCCAGTGACGCGTGTGGACTGAGGATGACACGGCGACCGGTTAGTACCGTTGGGCCTTCCAGTGCCAGTTCTGGCAGGGTTTAGTTTAGTTTATATTAGTTAGTCTTATTAGACTTTGACTAAATAAATTCTATGAATTTAATTTTGGTACCAGCTGTACCTGAAAATCAGTGCGACAATACACAAACTAATGTTCTATTTAAAATGAGTTGTCCTACAGCTAAACTGAGGAGTTTAGGCAAAATTCACAGCGTCGGTTTACCAAACTGTGTGAATCACATTCTGGTTCGAGATATACTTTAGTATTCATGACCTACACGCACGAAGACGCTGCACTGAATACTGAAACTGTTTCTAGAGATGTGGTAAGGCAACAGGTTGAAAATACGGTTCTAGAAACGCTGAAGAGGAAAACAAGACATTCAAACAGACTTTGCGCGGCAAGCGTAAACTAGTTATGAGATCCAACTTATATCCTCAACAGAAATTTCTTCCCTTCGTCTGTATAAATTTTTCGCAAACCTCTCGTTGTGGTATTGGTCATTCCAATTCTCGATCTTTTACGTTAAGTTCTGTCATTTTACATTTTTCATATAGTATCGTGATATATTGTAATAAATTGTTCGTCACATCAGCTGCAACTGAGTGATTTCATTTCGCTCAATCCGTAGTGATCATTAACACTATAATTCTTTCTCTTATTTTTGGCATTTGGTTTCAAAACGGTTTAAAACCTTCGATCCATCCACTACTAGCATGAAAAGTCTTCCCCGTTTCGCCGGCCGGTGTGGCAGCGGCTCTAGGCGCTTCAGCCTGGAACCGCGCGACCGCTACGGTCGCAGATTCGACTCCTGCCTCGGGCATGGATGTGTGTGGTGTCCTTAGGTTAGTTAGGTTTAAGTAGTTCTAAGTTCTAGGGGAATGATGGCCTCATATGTTGAGTGCCATAGTGCTCAGAGCCTTTTGAACCATTTTTTCTTCCCCGTTTGTTAGTGACAATTCGTTCACGTCTGTTCCTTTCCTTTGGCAGTGTGTAGCATCTTTCGTCACTCCTAGTGACCCTGGTCGCGTAAACGCCAAACCTCTTTAGAAAAGACAATTGAGAGGTGGGATTTTCTTTCTCTCTGGGTCCTTTTCAATGTAGATAGAATGTTACTATTGTTAACAACAAAACACAGTTCTTGTGATAAGGTACAGTATGATTTTTGAAAAAGCGAAATCTGTTAGTCTTGCGTGACAAAACTGCAAAACACCTCACCACATTGGAACGATACGAAGTGCGTTATTCATCTGTTATTTTCTGCGTAATGTCAATAGTTCCAACGGAATATTGTGCGGTCTCTTATAGACTGACTTTTTCTGTCCACCCGTTTTCGATATTGACACAGTGGACATCGTTACGCACTGCAGGAAAATGTATTACCTTTTCTCGCACAGGATTAAGATAGATACCTGCAAATACACCAGTTCTTCACACCAGGAGAAGCTAATGCATTGCAATGGTAGTTTTTGCCCTATGTTTACGTAATCTATTATGAGGTGTGTTTCTCGTTTGATCTGTAATGGCTGAAGGGAAATTCAGTGTTCCTGTTCATGTTTGCATTCATTTTTTGTCCGAACGCTAATCATAACCCAACGTAAATCCCCATTGTTTCTTACAGTCTCTAACTCATAATGTTGGAAGCTTAGATAAACGAGTATAATAACGTGGGTAATCGCTTGTGACAACTTTGCTTACGAAACTTTTGTCGTTGTTTCCATCAGATAATTAAACACAATGGCTACATATTTTATGCAGCCAACTCAGTTCTCAATTGTCACACGGATTATTCTCAAATGCCAATCTAGTATCTTCAGAATCCGTAATGCACACATCCATCACTAATTTCGACTGTAACTGGGAAAAATGCTTAAACGCTCTTTGGGCAGTCACTAAACTGTGGTTAAGAAAGAGTTTAGAGTTTAGCTTTCAGACGAAGTAGAGGCCATTAGAGACGGAGCGCAAATTGCGGTTGGAAGGGGCCGGGGGAAAGACGTTTGTCATGGTCTTTGATAAGAAGTCGTAACTCATTCTTATCAAGTGGTTCTTATCAAGTGGTCTGTTGCAAATTAAAATTCCAATGAAAACAGGGAGCATCTGAACCCAAATTTTACGGCATATGAGATTGATGTTTTAGATGCTATTTTATGGCAACCGGTTCATGCTCGTAAAACACGTATTTTGGGAGAGTATAGTATTGCACATTCCACTGATCCACAGTTACCAAAAGGACGATGATATAGATGATATACGTAACTGGTAGTCCCTCTCCCGCATTCTACTTTTCACGTGTCCCTGTTTTCCTGTATCTTTATTTTTGACGTATATAAGGCGTTAGCAACTGCGAAGGAAAGATGTAACTCTCTAAACTGGGATCCTAACACAAATCGAAGTAGCTTAATGGTTTTCGCGAAATTATTCTAAAGACATAGTGAGTTCCTATGATAATGTCCTCAACACAATCGATCTAACAACGTGGGCAAAGAGCCACAGAATTTTTCATAAAGCACGTCTCCATCACTTCAACCATTAACACACTCACAAAATCACTAATTGTAATTCATTCCATAAGATTAGTTGTGAGACGAGTAAAACAGTATGAGGATACGACTTGGACTCTCACAGATTCGCCTTCTTGCTTTCCACTAATTGTCAAAAAGTCGAGTCACAATTTTCTTATGAGGCTCCTCACACGTCGGTTTCGAAGTCTTGAGTAACAGAATAGAGTTTTTCCACTCATTGAGCTATTCAGGTTAAATTTATACTGTTGACAGTGTTTTAGTACACAATAAGAAAAATGGGTGCCTATTTTTATGGGAATTTTACATGGATCTTTTCGTACCGTTCTTATACCACTGAATTTTGGTTATTCTCCTTGCTCAGTGATATATTCTGTTATATTCAGTGGTTCCTCGTTCTCTTCATTTCAAAATTCTTTTATCAGTATCTAATATTTCTATAAGTTCTTATCATCATTAAGAAATTCCAGATATTTAGTGAGATGGAGTTACTGTAATCTCCACCTGACAGGATTAGTTTTGATTGCTGCTGTTTTAAACTTGCAGAACATTCTGTTGTACCAGCTTATGTTATGTGGCATGTCGGGTCTCTCAGTTACAGGCGAGTCTTTTATGAGAAAGCTCAGACACGACACCGTCGTAGTCACAACTTAGTATTCTTCATGCCAAATGTTTTCAGTAGGTTAATTATACCGAAAACAACTGATTTGCTCTGAAGTTTTTAGAGCAATAAATAGTAGGTATCACTGAACTTAAGAGTGGAACAATTATCAGCTATCATATGTTTTGTTATTATAATACGCTCTAAGAAGTAAGTTCATTTCGATCCTGTTGGAATTCTGCAGAAAATTCTAACAGTACAAATTGCTGTCAGTAGCAAATGTATTAACCATCTCAAAGCTACTGAAAGCTATCAATACTTTGTATGTATCCTGCTATATGTACTTGCAACAGTTCTGCTATGTTCGAATATTAACACATGTTTAATGTGTTCCTAAGTTAATAATGCACAGCACTACTGAGGGTGTTGTGTCTTTTGCTCAACAGACACACACACACTAAGGTGAGTTTCACTCATACCAACAACAAACATGCCATTGTTGGAAAAATTAGGATACAAATTTAAACTGCCAGACTTTTCCAAATCTTTGCACTATTGGTAATTATAGATAGATGAGACTGTCAAACTTGTAAAATGTGTATGAACTTACTAATTAAGGACTTCTCACTCAATGACGCAAACTGTCGTCCTGGACTTCCAGTAGGAGTGTCCCAGAGATTTTATGAAAATAATAATTTGCTTTATTACCATTTTGAGGGAAGAAATAATGCATGGACTAGTAATGATATCTAGATACATTTCAAATCCACTTTCACTTGTTGACATAGTATAGAAGTACAGACGAGACCATCGCCCTCTCCTAGACGCAGTACACATTCGCCGACCGCACGGACGTCTGCGTCCACAGCCCCACTGATCACGTGACAGAAAGAGGCAGAGCATGCGCCAAGAACGACCGCCGACAACCAGCCTGCACACCGGAGAGCCAATTAACCGACGAAAACCAGCACTCTCCCCACATCGTCGCGTGCTTAAATAGCCGAAAAGTGACCAAAGCCGGCGGCAGTGGCCGAGCGATTCAAGGCGCTTCAGTCCAGAACCGCGCTGCTGCTACGGTCGCAGGTTCGAATCCTACCTCGGGCATGGATGTGTGTTATGTCCTTAGGTTGGTTAGATTTAAGTAGTTCTAAGTCTAGGGGACTGATGACCTCAGATGTTAAGTCCCATAGTGCTTAGAGCCATTTGAACCCTCTGAAAGCGACCAAAGAAGAAAACCGCAGCCACACGATACAGAGTCGATGGCATAGGTCTTAAATGCTTACAGGGAAGCGACTGGCGCCAACGGCATGAAAGCATGTTGATCGTAAAATCTGCAACCACGTTTTCAGAATAAAGCTTGAAGTTACTGAAACTCAGTAAAAGTGATGTGACTGTCTGTGTACCTTGTCGCACTATCACGTCTAGATCTTACCATTTTAATCTGCAGGTGGAGGCTGAAATGGCTGCAAAATCGGTCATTGGCTTCGTACCAATAACCTGCACATGTGGCTAAGTTCAATTCAGCCTGAAAAAAGTCCCCCACTTACGTGCTTGAAGCTGCGCCTGGCTGCAGAGACACTTGGCTGATGAGGTGCAGAGAAGTCAGGCCGAGAAGGACCGTGATGGAGAAGACTGGCAGAGAACCAATTTTTTACCGTCTGCTTCCTAAAAGTGAGTGTCATGTTTTCACATTTTTCGTTCATCACATGATATCGATTAGCTGAACCATGTATATTCTGAATGACAACGAGTAATTAGAGCTTTGTTTCAAACTGTCAACCAATAACTTGCTTCCTCGGACTTGACTCTGAAATAGTATGTCCTGCTTTCTTTTTGTCTCTGTCTACGACTGATGAGATTGGTCTTCGGTTGCGTTCGAATATCTCTAACTTTTAAATTTATTAAGTTAGACGGTACGGACTGATTCTAAGTTGTATTAAACATTTGGTTTTGCAAAAAAAAAAAAAAAAAAAAAAAAAAAAAAAATGGTTCAAATGGCTCTGAGCACTATGGGACTTAACATCTATGGTCATCAGTCCCCTAGAACTTAGAACTACTTAAACCTAACTAACCTAAGGACGGCACACAACACCCAGTCATCACGAGGCAGAGAAAATCCCTGACCCCGCCGGGAATCGAACCCGGGAACCCGGGCGTGGGAAGCAAGAACGCTATCGCACGACCACGAGGTGTGTACTTGGTTTTGCATCCATAGAATGAGTGGCAACCAGTGTCTTCATAGATGTCCTAACTGTCAGATTCTAATTCCGATTTCCAATGTTATCTACTACGATCGGTAATAGATAAAGCTCTGTTTTCTACGTTCTGTTCACAAAAGTGTTCTTCTGGACTTCACAAAAAATGGCACATCCCCTTCTTCCATATTAAGGTTAGTAAAACAGACTCTGCTGGTGGCCCAGCACTATGGGAAACCCTATCTGCATTGTGACTTCTGGCAAGTGAAACCCAGTGGTGGCTCTTCAAAGCAAAAGCCGGTCTGAGCAGGTTGCACTGTCCTCTACAGCTGAAGGCGAGTCCTTGTGAGGGCACTCCTGGGGGTGGTCTCCCCTATCTGACTGATGTGATCAGCTGCGCGCCCATGTGCTTACAGCCCACCTGGATATGCCTTCATAGTTGCATCCTATTTAGGTGAATCATGCAATTCCATAGCAAAATGTTGTCTACACTAAACAAAGAAATAGTAATCACAAGTACTGGTACACATCTCATTTACTGGTGGGGAATAGCTATTCTGATTTGACTGGCCTTTTTTAACTCCTGTTTTATATCAGCCATGGCACAATTTCAAGAAAAATGGTTGTATAAGATAGTTTTTAGATGTTTCTAAGCTACTGAGGAATGAAGAAATAATTGCCAGGCTCAAAAATGTGTGGCATGTCTTCAAGTATGTGTGTCGTGTAAAATACATTTCTACAATCACTTTTCGTTTGTGGATACTGTAACTGATCAGATATGTTTGGTCTTCTTTCTGACTGAGTGGACGTAACGAGGCAGCCGACTCTAGCTGCACGCAGTCCCGCGGGTTAGTGATTATTAGACGAGTTTCAGGAACGTGAAATATTATGTCGAACAGATCTTGAACCTGAAAACTATACGACACATCAGATAATGCTTACGTTTCTGTTGGCAGTCACAGAGACCCTCTTTAATAGTCTAAAAGGATTAGCAGTCGATAGACAGACCAGGTCCATCCTCAAACGTGAGATTCGCGGGAGAAATCTTAAACTCATTCGAAAATCACGCAGCACTCCGAAAGGAGAAGGGTCAATATCGTATTAGAAAGGATAATCGGACAATGGGAGAAACATGCCAAAGTATCCAAACTGGAAAAGAAAAAGGAAAAACAGTTACGGTGAAATATTTAACATATGCAGGTGACGAACAACAAAGATAAAGCCAACATCCCGTTCAAACAAGCAGTTACCAGATATTCCCTGATGGTACAAGGGCATTGCAATGCAGCTCATTCGTTAAGTGATAGTTACGTGCTGCGCTATACAAGGTGTTACAAAAAGGTGCCGCCAAACTTTCAGGAAACATTCCTCACACACAAAGAAAGAAAATATGTTATGTGGACATGTGTCGGGAAACGCTTACTTTCCATGTTAGAGCTCATTTTATTGCTTCTCTTCAAATCACATTAATCATGGAGTAGAAACACACAGCAACAGAACGTACCAGCGTGACTTCAAACACTTTCTTACAGGAAATGTTCAAAATGTCCTCCGTTAGCGAGGATACATGCATGGAATCCCTGATGCGCTGATGCAGCCCTGGAGAATGGCGTATTGTATCACAGCCGTCCACAATACGAGCACGAAGAGTCTCTACATTTGGTACCGGGGTTGCGTAGACAAGAGCTTTCAAATGCTCCCATAAATGAAAGTCAAGAGGGTTGAGGTCAGGAGAGCGTGGAAGCCATGGAATTGGTTCGCCTCTACCAATCCATTGGTCACCGAATATGTTGTTGAGAAGCGTACGGACACTTCGACTGAAATGTGCAGGAGCTCCATCGTGCATGAGCCACATGTTGTGTCGTACTTGTAAAGGCACATGTTCTAGCAGCACAGGTAAAGTATCACGTATGAAATCATGATAACGTGCTCCATTGAGCGTAGGTGGAAGAACATGGGGCCCAATCAAGACATCACCAACAATGCCTGCCCAAACGTTCTCAGAAAATTGTGTTGATGACGTGATTGCACAACTGCGTGCGAATTCTCGTCAGCCCACACATGTTGATTGTGAAAATTTACAATTTGATCGCGTTGGAATCAAGCCTCATCCGTAAAGAGAACATTTCCACTGAAATGAGGATTGACACATTGTTGGATGAACCATTCGCAGAAGTGTACCCGTGGATGTCAATCAGCTGCTGATAGTGCCTGCACACGCTGTACATGGTACGGAAGCCGGCCGCGGTGGTCTCGCAGTTCTAGGCGCGCAGTCCGGAACCGCGCGACTGCTACGGTCGTAGGTTCGAATCCTGCCTCGGGCATGGATGTGTGTGATGTCCTTAGGTTAGTTAGGTTTAAGTAGTTCTACGTTCTAGGGGACTGATGATCACAGCTGTTAAGTCCCATAGTGCTCAGAGCCATTTGAACCATTTGAACCATGGTACGGAAACAACTGGTACTCCCGTAGAACTCTCCATACAGTGACGTGGTCAACGTTACCTTGGACAGCAGCAACTTCTCTGACGCTGACATTAGGGTTATCGTTAACTGCACGAAGAATTGCCTCGTCCATGGCAGGTGTCCTCGTTGTTCTAGGTCTTCCCCGGTCGCGAGTCATAGGCTGGAATGTTCCGGGCTCCCTAAGACGCCGATCAATTGCTTCGAACGTCGTCCTGTCAGGACACCTTCGTTTTGGAAATCTGTCTCGATACAAACGTACCGCGCCACGGCTATTGCACCGTGCTAATCCATACATCAAAAGGGCATCTGCCAACTCCGCATTTGTAAACATTGCACTGACTGCAAAACCACGTTCGTGATGAACACTAACCTGTTGATGCAACGTACTGATGTGCTTGATGCTAGTACTGTAGAGCAATGAGTCGCATGTCAACACAAGCACCGAAGTCAACATTGTTGTTGTTGTTGTCTTCAGTCCTGAGACTGGTTTGATGCAGCTCTCCATGCTACTCTATCCTGTGCAAGCTTCTTCATCTCCCAGTACTTACTGCAACCTACATCCTTCTGAATCTGCTTAGTGTATTCATCTCTCGGTCTCCCTCTACGATTTTTACCCTTCACGCTGCCATCCAATGCTAAATTTGTGATCCCTTGATGCCTCAGAACATGTCCTACCAACCGGTCCCTTCTTCTTGTCAAGTTGTGCCACAAACTCCTCTTCTTCCCAATTTTATTCAATACCTCCTCAGTAGTTATGTGATCTACCCATCTAATCTTCAGCATTCTTCTGTAGCACCACATTTCGAAAGCTTCTATTCTCTTCTTGTCCAAACTATTTATTGTCCATGTTTCACTTCCACACATGGCTACACTCCATACAAATACTTTCAGAAACGACTTCCTGACGCTTAAATCTATACTCGATGTTAACAAATTTCTCTTCTTCGGAAATGCTTTCCTTGCCATTGCCAGTCTACATTTTATATCCTCTCTACTTCGACCATCATCAGTTATTTTGCTCCCCAAATAGCAAAACTCCTTTACTACTTTAAGTGCCTCATTTCCTAATCTAATTCCCTCAGCATCACCCGACTTAATTCGACTACATTCGATTATCCTCGTTTTGCTTTTGTTGATGTTCATCTTATATCCTCCTTTCAAGACACTGTCCATTCCGTTCAACTGCTCTTCCAAGTCCTTTGCCGTCTCTGACAGAATTACAATGTCATCGGCGAACCTCAACGTTTTTATTTCTTCTCCATGGACTTTAATACCTACTCCGAATTTTTCTTTTGTTTCCTTTACTACTTTCTCAATATACAGATCGAATAACATCGGGGACAGGCTACAACCCTATCTCACTCCCTTCCCAACCGCTGCTTCCCTTTCATGCCCCTCGACTCTTATAACTGCCATCTGGTTTCTGTACAAATTGTAAATAGCCTTTCGCTCCCTGTATTTTACCCCTGCCACCTTTAGAATTTGAAAGAGAGTATTCCAGTCAACATTGTTAAAAGCTTTCTCTAAGCCCACAAATGCTAGAAATGTAGGTTTGCCTTTCCTTAATCTATTTTCTAAGATAAGTCGTAGGGTCAGTATTGCCTCACGTGTTCCAACATTTCTGCGGAATCCAAACTGATCTTCGCCGAGGTCGGCTTCTACCAGTTTTTCCATTCGTCTGTAAAGAATTCGCGTTAGTATTTTGCAGCTGTGACTTATTAAACTGATAATTCGATAATTTTCACATCTGTCAACACCTGCTTTCTTTGGGAAGTCTGAGGGTATTTCGCCTGTCTCATACATCTTGCTCACCAGATGGTAGAGTTTTGTAAGGACTGGCTCTCTCAAGGCCGTCAGTAGTCCCAATGGTGTGTTGTCTACTCCGGGGGCCTTGTTTCGACTCAGGTCTTTCAGTGCTCTGTCAAACTCTTCACGCAGTATCGTATCTCCCCTTTAATCTTCATCTACATCCTCTTCCATTTCCATAATATTGTCCTCAAGTATATCTCCGTTGTATAGACCCTCTATATACTCCTTCCACCTTTTTGCTTTCCCTTCTTTGCTTAGAACTGGGTTTCCATCTGAGCTTTTGATATTCATACAAGTGGCTCCCTTTTCTCCAAAGGTCTTTTTAATTTTCCTGTCGGCAGTATCTATCTTACCCCTAGTGAGATAAGCCTCTACATCCTTACATTTGTCCTCTAGCCATCCCTGCTTAGCCATTTTACACTTCCTGTCGATCTCATTTTTGAGACGTTTCTATTCCCTTTTGTCTGCTTCATGTACTGCTTTTTTATATTTTCTCCTTTCATCAATTAAATTCAATATTTCTTCTGTTACCCAAGTATTTCTACTAGTCCTCGTCTTTTTACCTACTTGATCCTTTGCTGCCTTCACTACTTCATCCCTCAGATCTACCCATTCTTCTTCTACTGTATTTCTTTCCTCCATTCCTGTCAATTGTTTCCTTATGATCTCCCTGAACCTGTGTACAACCTCTGGTTTAGTCAGTTTATCCAGGTCCCAACCCCTTAAATTCCCACCTTTTTGCAGTTTCTTCAGTTTTAATCTATAGTTCATAACCAATAGATTGTGGTCAGAGTCCACATCTGATCCTGGGAATGTCTTAAATTTAAAACCTGGTTCCTAAATCTCTGTCTTACCATTATATAATCTATCTGATACCTTCTAGTATCTCCAGGATTCTTCCATGTATACAACCTTCTTTTATGGTTCTTGAACCAAGTGTTAGCTATGATTAAGTTATGCTCTGTGCAAAATTCTACCAGACGGCTTCCTCTTTCATTTCTCTCCCCCAATCCATATTCACCCACTATGTTTCCTTCTCTCCCTTTTCCTACTTTCGAATTCTATTCACCCATGACTATTAAATTTTCGTCTCCCTTCACTACCTGAATAATTTCTTTTATCTCATCATACATTTCATCAATTTCATCATCATATGCAGTGCTAGTTGGCATATAAACTTGTACTACTGTAGTAGGCATGGGCTTCGTTCACTATGCTGCTGGTAGTAGCTTACCCGCACTCCTGTTTTTGTTCATTATTAAACCTACTCCTGCATTACCACTATTTGATTTTGTATTTATAACCTTGTATTCACCTGACCAAAAGTCTTGTTCCTCCTGCCACCGAACTTCACTAATTCCCACTATATCTAACTTCAACTTATCCATTTCCCTTTTTATATTTTCTAACCTACCTGCCCGATTAAAGGATCTGACATTCCACGCTCCGATCCGTAGAACGCCAGTTTTCTTTCTCCTGATAACGATGTCCTCTTGAGTAGTCCCCGCCCGGAGATCCGAATGGGGGACTATTTTACCTCCGGAATATTTTACCCAAGAGGTCGCCATCATCATTTAACCATACAGTAAAGCTGCATGCCCTCGGGATAAATTACGGCTGTAGTTTCCCCTTGCTTTCAGCCGTTCACAGTACCATTACCTTTCTTCAATTGGGCCAACTGGCGGTGAATCGAGGAATTACAGTACATACTGACGAAACTAAAATGAGCTCTAACATGGAAATTAAGCGTTTCCGGACACATGCCCACATAACATCTTTTCTTTATTTGTGTGTGAGGAATGTTTCCTAAAAGTTTGGCCATATCTTTTTGTAACACCCTGTATGTATGACAAAGTACTCATGTTCCATGTGAGCTTTTCTGTTTTCTGTAATCTCTTACTTATCAGTAGTTTCATATCTTTGACTGCTTATTATAAATAGCGACATTGGAATTGGTCACTCAATACACTATCAGTTTTTCTTCCGCATTCTTATTTTGTCAATTTATCGTCCTAGATGGTGTTCGTTATTCCGAATGTTGATGTTTGTATTTCCTTCTCTTTCCCTGAAGTTTGAGTACAGTAAAATATGAAAAACTAATTGTACAGTTGCCTGGTTTAGAAATCCGCGTCACCTAGCTTCCTTACATACATATGCCACGTGTTAGTGAGCTACAAGATGCTTCAAATGTACGAATATGAGAAAACTTATGCACGTTTGGCACCGCGCAGCCTACGGATGACGTTCAGCATTTGAAAATGGAGCTACGATGAGAACATTTCAAGTTTCTGCGTAAGCTGCTGTCGGCTAGAAAATGGCTAGAGTCTGTACTTAAAATATTATATTTCGTGTACCAATTCAGTAGTCGAAATATTGGGACTGTTACACAGATCGGTATGAATTTCTTGGTTTATATTCATTGCCATGTAAATGAATGATAATTTTATACAAAATCTCTTTTTTTAAGCACGTCTCATTAAGCTTAGTTCAAAAAACTGAGGTACAATGGGTGGTAACGCTTTAATTGAAGAATGCATTGTCTTCATACTGTCTGTCACATCTATAATGTATCTATCGCTACTTATCAATGATTTCTAAAAATTCCTCTCATTCTTATTGCGTGTTCCTGAAGAAATTATTCTCTACGCCTCGCTGCAAATAAATGCCTCTCAACTCTATATTCGAGGGCGCAAAGCCACCCCAATTATCGATTGCAGGGCTCGTTCGATATACACCACTGTTCAGCGAGTCCCACAAATAGGTCCCCGGTGCAATTAAATTCTTATCATTTCTCGTGGTAATCAAGGTGCGTGACAAATTGACTGATTGTACAGCTGCCTCGTTTTCACGAGTGAATAACGACAGCTCATTTTTCTTTTTTGGTGGTTAGGTGTACCAACGGAAATATTGCACATTGTGTGTTAAGAGTAATTAACCAAAGCAGAGTTTTCACAACGCCGAGTCATGAGTGATTTCTAGTTTAATAATGTTTTATTTCATTTGTTGAGTAATAGGTTGTGTTATTATTCAAATATCAATTCACGCATATCATGTCTACTTTTCCTGTTTTGATTGTGAACATAAGCCACGGAAAGTTACAGCTTGGCTACTTGTACGTAACATTGCAAAAAATTGACGTGTGTCATATTTCCATTCGTCGTGACTGGTTTACACGGAGTTCCGACGAATCATCTTTTACGTAATATTTGTTACATGTAAGGTGAGAGACCTTTGGGAGAGGAGGATAGTTTTTGTTCGTAGCATGACGTATTAGCAATTTAGTTGTAACACTAGACTCGTATTCATGGGTGGGAATATCGAACGCCCTTTGGGGCAACACAGATGTACATCATCCTTTGTACCTCAAAATCACTTTAGGTGAATACCAGAGTTCTTCCTGTAACAAAATATTGGCCAGTGTACTCCTAATGCTCATTCAGCTGTATTCATGTACTGCTGCTAAAAAGCTGTAACACTCGAAATTATGGCTGTTCCATCCTAAAGAAAGTGACAAAGAACTTCAGTAAATAACAGAACGTTAAATTAGCATAATGAAACTGTGATCCGGTGATCTAAAGCTGAATACTTCCAGATTACCACCGCCATGTCTAAATTTTCAGTGAAATAGGATGTCTTACGTCGATTTAGTGTTCAAGAGTGGAGGAATACTATCGTCTTCTCTGGATAACTCCTTCTCACATTTAATTGTAACATCATTGATTTTCGTGCTTTTATTCGATCTTGCGTAAATACTGCTACGTTTAGACACTGATCTTGAAAATCCTGTAACTATACCATCTAAAATTCGTACCGAAATTCTCACTGAGATATTGAGTTTTAGGTATCAATTATTAATTTGCTAGCAAAAATTTCTATTTCAATTTTGATTGATTTTCGAAATTGGAAGTGATCGACAATATGTGCAAGGAATGGTCGCAAAGATGCTCGACAAAGACAACAGAATGCAACATGTGCATAACTCATGAGTTGAAACTAGTTAAAGTAGTTAATCGCACCTATTGTAAGGGAACCTGAATCTGAAAAAGAAGACATTGGAAAGGTAAAATGCAGTTATGGGGTAATTACGAGAGTTGCCCAGAAAGTAATGCACCGCATTTTTTCTTCAATTCTTTATTGAACATAATGAGAATTACACACACGAAATCATTGTGTTTTATCTACACACCCTATTTTTCCACGTAATCTCCATCCCGTTCTATGGCCCTCCTTCAGCGCGAAACAAGGGCTTGTATGACATGTCGGTATCAATCCTTGTTCTGCTGGCGGAGCCAGTGCTTCACCGTGTGAATCACCTCCTTATCGTCCTCAAAATTTCTTTCATGAAAGGCATCCTATAATCTGTCCTCACGAATGACATCAACTCACTACAACAGGTCAGGTGTGGCAGCCGTGGATGGTGTCTCCGACCGCTGCAAATCGAGGAGCTCAACCGAACCGCCTCCTGATGGCCGCACCGTCCGTACTTATGTCGACAGCAGATGCTCCATAGACTCTGCACAAGCGTTTTTGGATATTCCCCACAGTTTCTTTCTCTGCAGTGAGAAATTCAATGACGACACGTTGCTTGTAATGTACTCTCCTACAGATGCCATTTTGAAACTGTCCTGCAGCTACGCTATCTGTCGGAAGTGACGGAAACTTGGCGCGGTCACTCAGGAGATTTGAAATAATACATACGTAATTTTTTGCATTCACAGCATTGTGTTCGGCTGAGAAAAAATGCGGTGCATTACTTTCTGGGCAACCCTCGTGCAAAGGATGCGCAATTTGAGACACTATACAAACTAAACACAAAAACTTAGCTTATGAAGACTGCTGAGCATAATGATCCATTCTAGCTCGTATGAGAGATGCGAGCCATTTAATCCGAAGTAGAATATATGCGGAAAAATAAGCAATCTTCCTTGTAGGATTGATAACCTTTTCCATGTGTAAGTTAAAACTGGAAACAGAATTCAAAGTAAATTTTATTTGTGAAGGAAATAACAGAGAACTAAAGTGTCAATTTTAAGTGAGCGCGTCTTCGAGTCGTAACTTAAATGACAAGGACAATAATTCACAAACCTACCCATTATCAAGAATATTTCGCTCAGATATTCCCTATTTCTTGCTCCATCTAGCTTCTTAAAGATGTTCGGTGACATTCTCTAAATGTTAAACAAATCCCAGAAACGGTGAGAAGGAAAAAAAAACAAAAGGAAAAGAAAAAGGGGAAACACTCCTCACTGTAAATTACTGGCAAGTTTTGTAAATCTGTATAGACAGATTAACACGAATAAATATGTTAATATCATTATGTAGGTAAACGATGTTGCAAATGGGAAAAAAGTGAAGACGAGGTACAAAAAGCAGGGCATAACCTACGTAAATCAGTGGAAAGATAATATAGCCTTTGAATATCAACAAAGAAACGTAAGAAAGCAAGTCAGCAGGCCTTCATGGCCGTTGTCACTGAGATTAAAATCTTCTGCGTTGTTAAACCACGTCACATTTCCTTCTAAAACAATCGACGTTTCGACTCCTCAGCTGGGAACTTCTTCAGGATGTTTCAGTGTCCACTACTGCCAGCAATATAAGATCCCAGCAGGAGGGTCGAAACGTCGATTACTTTATAAGAAAATATGACGCGACCTAACAACCCAGATTTTAACTTTAGAAACCTAAAACTATGGCTCATCACGGGAATTACCCCACCCACCCAAAAATAATAAAAGATAATACATCATCACTTGAGCAGGACTCTAGCTTTAATTTTTTTAACCTATGATACGGACAATGACATTGAAAACAAGATTAATAAATATCATATAATATGCGGAATGATAAACAAAACATTCCAGAACTAAATAGAAAGTTACAAAATTAAAATTTTGTAAAACTATGGCTACACCGATACTGCTATGTGAAAGTGAGTCATAGATTCTTAAAAAAACGTGATAAAAGGCAAATACAAGCAGTAGAGCTGTTTCTCGTGAAAGTTAGGGGTGCTAGCTGGGAAGATCAAATAAGAAATGAAGGAATTAGGACTAAGAGGAAGAAACGGACATAGATTTAGAATGAGATGGCAGTAAAAAGAGAAGATTGAACACACACAGACATAGGAAGATTCAGAACGAAGAAGTGGTAGTAAAAAGAGAAGACTGAACAGACACATTTGCCTAAGCCTTGAAGTACAGAAGAAAGAGAAGACGTAGAAGAAGAAGACGACTTTGCAATCTGTGTACAAAAGGAGCTCTCTGCTTCAAATACGAGCCTTGTATCGGTTCATGAAGTTATTATCGACAGTGTTTTACCTCTATTGAATCTTTGTACATAGTAACCGCTGTTGGGTCCCGCTAGACAGCGTGGCGTACCACGTCTGCCCGATTTTTGAGCATTGTGTTCATAGTTACAGATATGTTATTTTTTGTGGTGGCAGTCACTTCTTATTCCCTTACCGAAAATTCGTAAAGAAAGTGGAATCTGAGCTAGTGGCGAAAAAATTTAATACCATTGTTCTTTACACCTTTAAATTCCTGGTGTCAAAGTGATTATGATGTCTGTAAAATGCGTATACAAAGCTTAACGGTACTTCCGTAGGAACCCTATCTGTAGCAGCGAAGTTACAACACTCCATACACACTAAACGCTATATCGGATAAAAACACGGAGTCCCAAAATCAGGTGACTTGAGCTGCTCGTCCGAATGCTGATTCCATGAATATTTATGGCTGAAAGTTGTCTACTTTGTTCACTGCACCGTCAACGGGACACCCAAGAAAATGAATGCAATGGGAAGTATTTTAAAACTGTCGCATTCAGCTTTCCTGTCTATACTAATGGAGTGACTTGTTTGTTGCATGGTCGATGCAAAAAGAACATTATCTAAATTTGCTTCATCTGCAGTCTCGTGGCTATGCGGCCTGGATCTGGTTGTTTTTTCAATTATAATGACTATGACTCCGTAGCCAGCGTGTTAAAAATTTTTAAATCTCTGCCACTGGGTTTAGTGGATACGCCGTTTCCCGTGAGATCACCGAAGTTAAGCGCTGTCGGGCGTGGTCAGCACTTGGATGGGTGACCATCCAGGCCGCCATGCGGGGTGCACTCAGCCTCGTGATGCCAATTGAGGAGCTACTCGAACGAATAATAGCGGCTTCGGTCAAGAATACCATCTTACTTCCGGGAGAGCGGTGTGCTGACCCCACGTCCCTCCTATCCGCATCCTCCACCGAGGATGACACGGCGGTCGGATGGTCCCGGTAGGCTACTCGTGGCCTGAAGGCGGAGTGCCACTGGGTTTAAAAAATGTTTTGTCTATGTACCCCCGTAAGTGCATATTATGTTATGTATTATTCTAGCTGTTTTGGTATCCTAATTAATTACTACCTGTTCACTTTTTAAATATTAAAAGTTCTTTTACTTAATACTAGCAGATGTTTCAAATTATTCATTCAGAGTCTTCAAAGTTTTTTGTTTTTCCATGTAAACCTGGAATTCTCTATTTTCATATATTTATTATTTTGTGTGTTTTATCCGTCTCAAGGTTTTATAAGGGCTTTTAAAGTGTTTTAATCAACATGTATGGCCAGTTTAACGACCTAGAAAAATTGCAAATGTTACATCATCTTACCAGGCGGCGTGCACGTGAAGACTTGGTGGCAGAGGCCAGATGCTGTAAACGGTAGGCATTAATGCATCTTTTAAAATTATTTTAGTGTCGATGGAGCACGTGTTTAATTCTTACGTACTTCTGTTAACGTTGACGACGATAAACTCGTGTAAACTGCATAATTTTTGTGTTGACAGCAGCACTGACCTCAAAATAATTACGTTTTTTATTTAAATGAGTTCGGTTTTACTAGTACTTTTGAGTTCAAGATCCTCGCTCCCTACCTTATCAGAACAGATGTGTAATTCAAAAATAAAGAAAACCAGTTAGATGCTATAATACCTCAATACTGAGCTGGTGCGTTGCTGGCGCCAGTTTCCATCGATTGTCTTTTCATCGTTGAGTCGACTACGATGCTTACTTGTCTTCTTCACATTTTTGGTGGCGGGGGATTTTTACCTGCAGTGCGCGCTCTCTGCTGGTGGCTGGTGTGGGGGTATCCGCGGTGTGAGGTGGAGTGGAGGCCGAGTCGGTATGACGAAGGAAAGTGGCCAGCCTCTATTGAGCGTTTAACCGTTACAATGCAGATCTTCTGTCCATGGCGATGGGGATTTCCTCGAGGTCGGAAGGACAAGATCCGTCGAGTTAGTTACATGTTAGACAGGCCGAATGAATTGGATGGTTCAAATGGCTCTGATCACTATGGGACTTAACATCTGAGGTCATCAGTCCCTTAGAACGTAGAACTACTTAAACCTAACTAACCTAAGGACATCACACACACCCATGCCCAAGGCAGGATTCGAACCTGCGACCGTAACAGTCACGCGGTTCCGGACTGAAGCGCCTAGAACCGCACGGCCGCCGCGGCCGGCGAATGAATTGGAGTCGTGGAGTTGCTTCGGTGGGTGGTGTTCATATTAACTAAATATTCCAGGGTACTAAAAACCATCTCGAATTGTTCCAGTAGCTTATCATTGAATTTGGTGTCGTCTCTTGATACCTTGACGGCAGTTAAAGAAGTGTTACGATGTCCACCAAACAGACACGAAGCACGGACAAACACGTAGCTAGATGCGTCAGTAAGTAGTGCGTAAGTCAGTGTCTGGCGTTCCAAGCTGCGCCGAAATATATTTCCCAGTTATGTCATTATTTTAGTCTGGCCTTTAAATGTACGTCGAGATTATTCTTGCTCTTCTTTTATGCCATTATTTTAGTGATGGTTTTAAGGACTTGTGTAAAAAAGTTTTAAGAGCCGTGACTGCCCAAGTTAGTCGCGGAGGTTAATTCTGTTGGTTTCATTTGTGGAGCATATCATTGAAAGATATTGAAAAGTAGTGCCGCAATTAGGATTGTGTATCTCATGCCCCAGAATATTGTCTGCTGCTGATGTGTTTTATGTTGCAGATAATTAGCAGTGGTTGAAGCGAGAAAACTGGGATCGGACTACCTGATATTTAAGGCCCTGCCCCTTCCCCCATCGTCTCGGTTTATGTTGTTACTGTCCTGTAATTCCATCCTTTCGGTGGAGAGTTGTGGTTTCTGAAGCTCAATCGCAGTGCAAAGTTGAGTACCTTTTTATTACATTTCCTGTCCTGTGGATTTCTTGTACTGATTAAAATCTTTTAGTGTGCTCGCGTGCATCACTAATTCCCATGTTGAGTGGAAGCAACCGCTGTTATGTTTTTCTTGGGAAGATCTTCTCGTTACAGTCAGGTACTGAAATCATACGAACCTGGTATAGGCCAGTAGTATTGTTCTAATTAATCTGAAGTTGGCAGTGTAAACTTTAAAAATTTTTGGGCTTTTTGAGCTCAGAACTTTGATGTGAGTTAGTCATATTTTATGAATCGGGATTTTATGAGCATTGTATTAGTTAAAGAAAACTTGACCGAGCAAACCTTAAAATTTTTGTGTTTGTTGAACTCAAAACTTTTAACTGGGATAGTTATGTTAGTCATATTTTGCGAGCATGCTTTTATGAATATTGTGTTTGAATTATGAAAAGTTGGCCAAGGAAGCCTTAAAACATTACTGTCTGTTGAACACTGGGTTGGTTGTGTCAACCATATTTATCTTAATAACGGTTTTATGAATAGTCTTTCATTTAATGAAAAGTTGCCCGAGTAAATCTTAAAAATATTGGTGTTTGTGGAACTCAGAACATTTATCTGAGCTAGTTAAGTCAGTCATATTTTACGAAGGATGCTTTTATCAATATTCTTTTTAAATTATAAAAAGTTGGCCAAAGAAGCCTTAAGACATTACTGTCTGTTGAATTCCGAACTTGGATGTGATGAAAAGATACATAAAAGAGTTTCCATGTAAGTGATGAAGTAGGTGAGATTTATTTGTCAGTCATATTGAATTAACTATGGGTCCACGGACATGATTTAAATTAATGTAAGTGGTTGAAAGAAAACGATATGTGGATTTTTCTCTTCTATAAGACAAGCTTTGTTGTAATTATAGTGAATGTATTATGAACAAATGTATTTGTAATAAAGAAGCACGTGGCAACTATAACTGATTTCGATTGTGATTTCTGTGTGTCCTTGGGGACCACACCCCAAATACTATTCACAATTTGATTGTGCGCAGCGAATAGTGTCTTACAATTGACATGTCCCAGCTTGTACGGTTAAAACCGAATAAAAATAAAATTAAAATACGGAGATTTGTCTGTTCTAGTATCTATAAGGATCGCTTTCGTAATACTAAGCATTCATGTACAATCTATGTCTGAATTACAGCGAAACTAAAGATCACAGAAGCACGAGTCCCTGAAGAAACAATTATACACGTGTGACAGACATATCGTAGCCAGCAGACTCAGACAGTCATAAATGAGGCATTGTTATGGAAAAATTTTGTCTGAATCAATGTACAAGAGGTCGACAAAAATAGGGAGACACCGCTACAAATTCCTACTTGAGCATAACTGCACATACTAGCCAAGTCAACAGCTTGCGCTGTTGTATTTGACCACGAACGACACCTGCGCAACGTCCCCAATACACTGCAAATGTCACTCGGCGTCAGAACAGTTTTCTGTGTAGCTGTGAGCGTAAACGTCGGTGTTAAATGCATTTGAACGTACGCAAATAGCAGGTGCTTATATGGTAGATGGTTCCGTAACCAAGGCAGTGGAAGCGTTTGGTCAAGAGGCATCGTAACAAAGGTTTATACCGCATAAAAAAAATACCATCAGCTGTGTCACAACACGGACGGAAGAGTGTGTCGAATGATCACGACGGACGTCTATTAAAGAGGTTAGCAACGAAAAATAAGAGGAGAACAACAGCCAAGGATTATGTCATTCTTTTAGCTGATCAGGTCCATTTCATGGTACAAACTCTGTTCACTGCTGTGTTCCAACACGACAGGTCCCCTTTCAAAAAGCTCACATCGGCCAGGACTGCTTTTCTGAGCATATCCCCTTGCAACTACAGTCACCAGATCTCATATTTAATGAGTGTTTGAAGTCTAGTTTGGAGGGAAGGATGCGTCATCCTTATCCTGAATTTGCCACTACTTTGTAGGGAAAAAAGGTATAAGATTCTTTTCCTATACAACAAACAGAGCCGTACCAACAATTGTCGTAGTCCATGAGCAGGGATCAGTAAACTGGAATTTTTTTTGTCTGTCATCGGTCTTCTGGCAGGATGTGGCATGACAAATTATCCTCCTGTGCCAACCTCTTCATTTATGCTCTCAGTTATTTGCTGGTTGTTTTCCAAACGCTGTCTTCCTCTAAACATTTTACCCTCTGTAGATCCTTCTGGTACCATGGAAGTTATTCCCTGATGTCTGACGAGATGACCTGTCATCCCAGACTCTCCGATTCTGCGCTGAACCTCATCATTCCTTACCTCATCAGTCCACCTAATTTTCAACATTCCTCAGTAGTACAACATCTCAAGTGCATCAGTTCTCTTCTTTTCCGGTTACCTCACAGTCCATGTTTCACTACCACGTAATGCTGCGCTCCAGATGTACAGTCTTAGAAAATTCATCTCAAAATTAAGGCCTTTCTTTGATACTAGTAGACTGATCTTAGCCAGGAATGCCTTTTTGCCAGTGATTTCGATGAAATCCTTGCTCCGTCAGTCATTAGTTATTTTCCTACCTAGGTAGCAGAATTCCTTAACTTCATCTACTTTGGGGTAACCAATCCTCAAAAGTATCTCGCTACTTTCATTTCTGCTACATCTCATCACTTCCGTCTTTCTTCAATTTACTCTCAATCACCATTCTGAACTCGTTAGACCATTCCCTTCATCACACGCTATAATAATTCTTCAGTGTCGCTGAGGACAGCGATGTCATCAGCAAATCTTATCGTCGATATCGTTTCAGCCAGAATTTTAACCCCATACGTGAACGTTCCTTTTATTTACATGACTGCCTCTTCGATGTACAGATTGAGCAGTAGGGCGAAAGACTACACCATTCTTAATCCGAGCACTTCGTTCTTGGTCTTCTACTCTTACTATTCCCTCTTGACTCTTGTACACTTTGTTTGTTAATCGTGTCTCCCTAAAGCTTATCAATACATTCTTCAGAATTTCGTACATATTGCAACGTTTGATATTGTCCTCCGCTCTCTTCAGGTCAACGAATCCAATGAACGTGTCTTGATTTTTCATTAGTCCTGTTTCCATTGTCAACCACAACGTCAGAACCCCCTCCCTCGTGTTTTTAATTTCCTAAAGACAAACTAATGGTCATGTAACACATACTCAATTTTCTTTTCTGTTCTTCTGTATATTACGCTGGTCAGCAAGTTTGATGCATGAACTGTTAAGTTGACTGTGTGATAATACTCGCATTTGTCCTTGCGGTCTTCGAAATTGTGTGCATGATTCTCCACACCTACGTGAATAGTCGTTTATTCTCACTTCCCTCAATTATTTTAGAAATTCTGGTGGAATGTTATGTACCCCATCTGCCTTATTTGATCTTCCCTAGCGCTTTTAAATTCTGATTCTAGTACTGAATCCCCTATCTCTTCTAAATCGACATGTGTTTCTTCTTCTGTCACCTCATCGAACATGTCTTTCCCCTCATAAAAGCCTTTAATATGCTCTTTCCACCTAATCGATTTCTCCTCTGCATTTAACAGTGGAATTCCCGTTGCACTCTTACTATTACCACCCCTGCTTTTAATTTCACAGAGGGTTTTGAGTTTTCTATAAGCTAGGACAGTCGTCCAGACAATCATTTCTTTTCCGATTTCTTCACATTTTTCACGCAGCCATTTCGTCTTAGCATCCCCGCACTATCTGCTTATTTCATTCCTTAGTGACTTGTATTCCTGTAGTCTGAATTTCCCTGAACATTTTTGTACTTCTTTATTTCATTGATCAAGTGAAGCTTTTTTTACTTCCTTGCCCTTTTTTTACTCATCAGCCTTTTGACTGATTTGTGGTTTGTGGTCTGTCACGAATTCCTATCATGTGCCAACCTCTTCATCCCAGAGTAGCACGTGCCAATCTACGTCCTCAATTATTTGCTGAATATATTCGAATCTCTGTTTTCCTCTACAGCTTTGCCCTCTTCAGCTCCCTCTACTACCATGGGAGTCATTCCCTGGCGTCTTAACAGATGTCCTATCATTATGTCTCTCCAGTGTTTTCCACATACTCCTTTCTTCTCCGATTCTGCACTGAACCTCTTTATTCCTTACCTTATCAGTCAAGCTACACTGAAGAGACAAAGAAACTGGTACACCTGCCTAATATCATGCAGGGCCCCAGCGAGCACTCAGAAATGCCGAAAAGCGACGTGGCGTGGACTCGAATAATGTCTGAAGTAGCTCTGGAGGGAGTTGACACCATGGATTCTGGAGGGCTGTCCATAAATCCATAAGGGTACGGGGGGGGGGGGGGGGGTGGCGATCTCTTCTGAACAGCATGTTACAAGTCATCCTAGATATGCTCAATAATGTTCAAGTCTGGGGAGTTTGGTGGCCAGTGGAAGTGTTAAAACTCAGAAGAGTGTTCCTGGAGCCACTCTGTAGCTCTCCTGAACTTGTGGGGTGTCGCATTGTCCTGCTGGAATTGCCCAAGTCCGTCGGAACGTACAGTGGAGATGAATGGATACAAGTGACCAGAAAGGATGCTTCCGTACGTGTCACCTGTGAGAGTCGTATCTAGACCTATCAGGGATCCCATATCACTCTAATTGCACACACCCCACACCATTACAGAGCCTACACCAGCTTGAACACTCCACTGCTGAAATTCACGGTCCGTGGATTCATGAGGTTGTCTTCATACCCGTACACGTCCATGCGCTCGATACAAATTGAAACGAGACTCGTCAGACCAGGCTAAATGTTTCCAATCATCAACAATCGAATGTTGGTGTTAACGGTCCCAGGCGAAGCCTAAAGCTTTGTGTCGTGCACATGAGTGGACCTTCGGCTCCGAAAGCCGATATCGATGATGTTTCGTTGAATGGTTCGCATTCTGACACTTGTTGATGGTCCAGCATTGAAAATTGAAGCATTTTGCGGAAGTTTTGCACTTCTGTCACATTGAGTGATTCTATTGTTGCAGAATATTGTGAGTCTAGTGAAGTTGGCATCCGACTTTCGAGATAAATAAACTATTTTCACAGTTCTTGGTAGATATCTTTCACTTCTAGAGTTCTCTGTGCAAAATTTGAACGAATCTGTAGAATTTCGCCAAAAAACTATATTACTCGAGGAAATTTTAACCTTGTAAAAAAATTTCTTGCCTATTTGCGAAAAATTTATCATTACAATTCTGAATGGCTCCCCAAGAATACTACAAAGAAACCCAATGACATTTGTTTATGCAGACAATAGGGACAAAGCCCCCCCCCCCCCCACCCCCATGAACCATGGACCTTGCCGTTGGTGGGGAGGCTTGCGTGCCTCAGCGTTACAGATAGCCGTACCGCAGGTGCAACCACAACGGAGGGGTATCTGTTGAGAGGCCAGACAAACGTGTGGTTCCTGAAGAGGGGCAGCAGCCTTTTCAGTAGTTGCAAGGGCAACAGTCTGGATGATTGACTGATCTGCCCTTGTAACAATAACCAAAACGGCCTTGCTGTGCTGGTACTGCGAACGGCTGAAAGCAAGGGGAAACTACAGCCGTAATTTTTCTCGAGGGCATGCAGCTTTACTGTATGATTACATGATGATGGCGTCCTCTTGGGTGAAATATTCCGGAGGTAAAATAGTCCCCAAAAAATGGTTCAAATGGCTCTGAGCACTATGGGACTCAACATCTTAGGTCATAAGTCCCCTAGAACTTAGAACTACTTAAACCTAACTAACCTAAGGACATCACACACACCCATGCCCGAGGCAGGATTCGAACCTGCGGCCGTAGCAGTCCCGCGGTTCCAGACTGCAGCGCCAGAACCGCTAGACCACCGCGGCCGGCAAATTAGTCCCCCATTCGGATCTCCGGGCGGGGACTACTCAACAGGATGTCGTTATCAGGAGAAAGAAAACTGGCATTCTACGGATCGGAGCGTGGAATGTCAGATCCCTTAATCGGGCAGGTAGGTTAGAAAATTTAAAAAGGGAAATGGATATGTTGAAGTTAGATATAGTGGGAATTAGTGAAGTTCGGTGGCAGGAGGAACAAGACTTCTGGTCAGGTGACTACAGGATTATAAACACAAAATCAAATAGGGGTAATGCAGGAGTAGGTTTAATAATGAATAGGAAAATAGGAATGCGGGTAAGCTACTACAAACAGCATAGTGAACGCATTATTGTGACCAAGATAGGTACGAAGCCCACACCTACTACAGTAGTACAAGTTTATATGCCAACTAGCTCTGCAGATGACGAAGAAATTGAAGAAATGTATGATGAAATAAAAGAATTTATTCAGATTGTGAAGGGAGGCGATAATTTAATAGTCATGGGTGACTGGAATTCGAGTGTAGGAAAAGGGAGAGAAGGAAACATAGGAGGTGAATATGGATTGGAGCTAAGAAATGAAAGAGGAAGCCGCCTGGTAGAATTTTGCACAGAGCACAACATAATCATAGCTAACACTTGGTTTAAGAATCATGAAAGAAGGTTGTATACATGGAAGAACCATGGAGATACTAAAAGGTATCAGATAGATTATATAATGGTAAGACAGAGATTTAGGAACCAGGTTTTAAATTGTAAGACATTTCCAGGGGCAGATGTGGACTCTGACCACAATCTATTGGTTATGACCTGTAGATTAAAATTGAAGAAACTGCAAAAAGGTGGGAATTTAAGGAGATGGGACCTGGATAAACTAAAAGAACCAGAGGTTGTACAGAGATTCAGGGAGAGCATAAGGGAGCAATTGACAGGAATGGGGGAAATAAATACAGTAGAAGAAGAATGGGTAGCTTTGAGGGATGAAGTAGTGAAGGCAGCAGAGGATCAAGTAGGTAAAAAGACGAGGGCTAGTAGAAATCCTTGGGTAACAGAAGAAATATTGAATTTAATTGATGAAAGGAGAAAATATAAAAAGGCAGTAAATGAAGCATGCAAAAAGGAATACAAACGTCTCAAAAATGAGATCGACAGGAAGTGCAAAATGGCTAAGCAGGGATGGCTAGAGGACAAATGTAAGGCTGTAGAGGCCTACCTCACTAGGGGTAAGATAGATACTGCCTACAGGAATATTAAAGAGACCTTAAGAGAACGACTTGTATGAATATCAAAAGCTCAGATGGAAACCCAGTTCTAAGCGAAGAAGGGAAAGCAGAAAGGTGGAAGGGGTATATAGAGGGTCTATACAAGGGCGATGTACTTGAGGACAATATTATGGAAATGGAAGAGAATGTAGATGAAGATGAAATGGGAGATATATACTGCGCGAAGAGTTTGACAGAGCACTGAAAGACCTGAGTCGAAACAAGGCCCCCGGAGTAGACAATATTCCATTGGAACTACTGACGGCCTTGGGAGAGCCAGTCCCGAGAAAACTCTACCATCTGGTGAGCAAGATGTATGAAACAGGCGAAATACCCTCAGACTTCAAGAAGAATATAATAATTCCAATCCCAAAGAAAGCAGGTGTTGACAGATATGAAAATTACCGAACTATCAGTTTAATAAGTCCCAGCTGCAAAATACTAACACGAATTCTTTACAGACGAATGGAAAAACTAGTAGAAGTCAATCTCGGGGAAGATCAGTTTGGATTCCGTAGAAACACTGGAACACGTGAGGCAATACTGACCTTACGACTTATCTTAGAAGAAAGGTTAAGGAAAGGCAAACCTACGTTTCTAGCATTTGTAGACTTAGAGAAAGCTTTTGACAATGTTGACTGGAATACTCTCTTTCAAATTCTAAAGGTGGCAGGGGTAAAATACAGGGAGCGAAAGGCTATTTAGAATTTGTACAGAAACCAGATGGCAGTTATAAGAGTCGAGGGACATGAAAGGGAAGCAGTGGTTGGGAAGGGAGTAAGACGGGGTTGTAGCCTCTCCCCGATGTTGTTCAATCTGTGTATTGAGCAAGCACTAATGGAAAGAAAAGAAAAATTCGGAGTAGGTATTAAAATTCATGGAGAAGAAGTTAAAACTTTGAGGTTCGCCGATGACATTGTAATTCTGTCAGAGACAGCAAAGGACTTGGAAGAGCAGTTGAATGGAATGGACAGTGTCTTGAAAGGAGGATATAAGATGAACATCAACAAAAGCAAAACAAGGATAATGGATTGTAGTCTAATTAAGTCGGGTGACGCTGAGGTAATTAGATTAGGAAATGAGGCACTTAAAGTACTAAAGGAGTTTTGCTATTTGGGGAGCAAAATAACTGATGATGGTCGAAGTAGAGAGGATATAAAATGTAGGCTGACAATGGCAAGGAAAGCGTTTCTGAAGAAGAGAAATTTGTTAACATCCAGTATTGATTTAAGTGTCAGGAAGTCATTTCTGAAAGTATTCGTATGGAGTGTAGCCATGTATGGAAGTGAAACATGGACGATAAATAGTTTGGACAAGAAGAGAATAGAAGCTTTCGAAATGTGCTACAGAAGAATGCTGAAGATTAGATGGGTAGATCACATAACTAATGAGGAAGTATTGAATAGGGTTGGGGAGAAGTTTGTGGCACAACTTGACCAGAAGAAGGGATCGGTTGGTAGGACATGTTCTGAGGCATCAAGGGATCACCAATTTAGTATTGGAGGGCAGCGTGGAGGGTAAAAATAGTAGAGGGAGACCAAGAGATGAATACACTAAGCAGATTCAGAAGGATGTAGGTTGCAGTAGGTACTGGGAGATGAAAAAGCTTGCACAGGATAGAGTAGCATGGAGAGCTGCATCAAACCAGTCTCAGGACTGAAGACCACAACAACAACAACAACAGGGACAAAATTTATGAGGCAATGAGAGACCTATTTTCACCATGTAGCACTGCCGCGTGGTAAAATGGCCGTCCACTAAAAACGTGCGAATATGTGCATCAAATACATTTGAATTCGTTAGCCGTACTATTACTCCTACTACCTAGTAGGAGACCCATTTACAAAAGTGGTGCCGTGCAGAAGAAATTTTGTGACCAATGATTTCGGATAATATCGGCAGCAGTTTAGCTGCCTCTCTTGTCCTGACAACTACGCAGCTTCGCTATGATCTATTAAAGAGGCCACACGAACAGTATCTCAAAAATATGTCATTATCCGATTCACTGCTTACCGTCAACTGTCACGACATGAGACTGGAATAAGACCGTGGCACTGGACAAAGTCCGAAGTTAGATCGCGCATTTTTTTTCTATTCTGTCCAGGTTTTGAAGGTCGTTAGTCCACTGAGAGCCGCCGCTAATGACCTCATCTGCGGAGCATTAAGTCGGAATTTTTCTCCCTTTGTCCCGCGCTGCAGTCCTGGATTGCTCTCTTTGTATCTCTAACTACGGATTTCGACACGCAAGTCGCCGAAGTGGCGTCAACTCGTAAGACTTGCACCAGGCGAACGGTCTACCCGACGGGAGGCCCTAGCCACACGGCATTTCCATTTTACTACGGATTTATTTCTGCGTTTCTTTAGAGTTAGCTTTTTCTCGTAGTCGACAGTAATTTGTTATGCTTTTGTAGAGATTCTGTTGAACTTTTCAGTTATTGTTTCCAGGACAGGATAGTTAACGGCGGAGGTGAAACTACGGTCCGGTAGGAACCCGCCCCTCATTTCCTGCCGTTTCGTAATAACGGCCACGAGAAAGCGAACCGAAATTAGCTGTGGGCCAGGGATGCGAAGACGGCCGCAAAGGTTAAAGGGCGCGTGGCGGCGGTGGCAGCAATACAGTAGGGGTGGGCAGGCTATATCGCAGCCGGGGCGACGCCTGTGGGGGCGAGATCAATGTCCGCCTCCACTCGAACGCGCCCGCCTTTTCCATCAGACACGTCACCAGCGTGACGGAAGTGCTGCCAAAGGCCACTTCCTGTGCGGCTGTACTCTTTTAAGAGTTCTTCGTCGACGCCGCACTCATTTCTACGAAGTTTCACGGCTGACAGAAGTTCGATCACATTTTTTTAAAAGGCGAATGGAAGACAAATTTGATGTACGCATGCTGGGAAAGTGCGATGCAACCCGAGAAGTAGAATACCATAGAAGGGCAACAACGCGACCGGAGTGATGGAAACTGAAGAATCCTCCGCCACGTTTTCAAAAATGGTTCAAATGGCTCTGAGCACTATGGGACTCAACTGCTGAGGTCATTAGTCCCCTAGAACTTAGAACTAGTTAAACCTAACTAACCTAAGGACATCACAAACATCCATGCCCGAGGCAGGATTCGAACCTGCGACCGTAGCGGTCTTGCGGTTCCAGACTGCAGCGCCTTTAACCGCACGGCCACTTCGGCCGGCGGCCACGTTTTCAGAAGTGAAAACAAACTGGCATGGTCCATGATAGTGTGCAAGGAAATTACGAAATCTAGTATAAAATAATGAATTCACTTATTAAAGTAAATTTAAACACATGAAATTGCTTTCTGCTCAGGTGTATAATAAAATGGCAAAAACTACTAAAACATAATATTTCTAAACATTACGCATTAGAGATAAGATTTATTTATAGGTTAATTTCCTTTATTTCGCTTACAAAACAACTGCCTAGATTTGTAAAACTACCTTAGGCTAACGTAGACTACTGTAGTGTTCCTGGTAGCTTTGGTCAGTTAAGGTCACATCCACACTACCTGTACATTATTGAGTTGCTCACCTGTCGGGAGTTACCTCATAACAATCGCTTTAAATAAAGGACTGGGTAGCCTACAGAACATTTGTCCTACATAGTCAGCCTCCTGTATGTTAGTTAAAAGTAAACAGTACTTGTTGGTTTTATTCGAAAATTGTTGAATTGTAACGTGGAAAGTGAAGTTTTGTAGTTAAAATAAAGAAAACAATTCAGATTTTTGATGCAGCTTTAGAAAACACAAGTTCCGCAACAAACAGGTAAAATAAAAAAAAAATAAAAAAAACCAACGAAAAATACTTCAAACATCGCTTCAGTACTTCGTCGAACTTATAGAAAACATGTTTCTGTTATTCATAAAAAAGTTTCGCATTTATCAATAATAACAGGAAACTCTTGCCTTTGCTCATGGTGAGTGTTCTATTGAGTAAAAAATAACAACAATTATATATACTTTTTATGTAGCTTCATGTAAACTGTGCTTGCATCAGAAGTAATTGCCTTTGTTACATACAAGCGCAGAAGTTACGCGATCGACACCGTAGTTTTGGTAGAGCCCAGCTCAACGAGTGCATGTAATGAGGAAGCTGCAGCCACTACCCGCTGGCGCTTGGCTGAAATTGGAAATCGGTTACGTGACGCCCCTCACTCGCTACGTTCGAGAAGATTCGTCGTATTTCGTTTTTACCTTATAACAACTTGCTTGTTACAACAGTACGCCATTTCAAGGCAGCAGTACATTGTAGATTTATCATAAACACGTACATTAGTTACGATACATTATAATTAAATGTCATTATGGGGTTATACGGTTATAGGTGTGTAGGCTGTAAGGCTGGAAAAGCCTACTGTTTCGTAGGATGCAGATCGTGGACCTGTGTCGCCAGACGCAGTAAAACAGCATTCACGATTATTCCACTTATCAGATTACAGTACGACGACCGGAGTCTACGTAATCCAGAAGGAATCCGCTGAGTCCAACAGCAGACGCAAGGCTGCCGACGACGCTGCATCAACTCGAAGCGGAAGTCAATGACACCCTGGTGCTGCGGCTTGCCGCCCGCTGGCGAGGTAGGCACGTTCCGTTTGTAGCCTTACTTGGAGAAGGCAGTGCCTGCCACTCAGGTGGATGGCGATGTCGGATGCCGAGATGTAGTGCTGAATGCTGAACTTGCCCTTCCAATACGGTAAGCCGTCAGACTCGTGCGGCAATGGAGTTTTACGGCAGCTTCTGCCATTATCGGAGCCGTGCTCGTAGACCCCTGAACTATCTATCAGTGCTGGTTGCAGTGTTGACTCCAGTGCTGGATGCTGGACTTCGTTATCGCTAATCTTCTCGTGGGCCAACAAGTGTAAGACCAACTCCAAAACAGTCTCACACGCAACATGCTGCCATACCATAACCACTGCGAACGACATGAACGCCGTATGTCGTAGCGCAGAACTGATACGCAAGAAGGGTTGCTAACCCCCTTTCAGCAGCACGGAGAGAAACATTGCCACCGGACTGAAACTGTATCAGACTTTCGGAATAAACACGGAACTACTTCGCCAGACAACATGTGACAGTGTTCCACCAATCTTAACTCATATGACTGCTGTAGAACGCCGACCTGGCTTCATAAGCACGCCTAGATCGTCAGACTGGCAGTGTTTACCAACCACTAGGAACAGCTCCGGCCAGTATTTACGCCGGCCCTAGCCTTGTATTCACTCGCCGTAGTCTTGGAGTAGCAAGTTGTATTTTGTGGAGTAGTTTTAGTCAGTATTTTCTTCCTTTGTCTTGTTCCCTTATCTATTTTGCTAGCACAGAGTTGTGCTTTTCTTTTCATTTTTTTCTGCTAGAAGGCGTTTTTTTCTTTAATTCTAATAAAGTGTGTTCAAATTTACTGTTAGTTCTTTCCTGCTGACCGCAGGACACTACACCACATATCTCACTGATCGAGTGGGGTTGGAGTATTTATGAAGTCGAGGAGAGGCTCCACTCTACAATGTCATTTGAGCAACGACTGAATCGGTTCTGCTCTTCTCGAACTGCCAGCGGTCTTCGATTCTGCAAAATAAACTTAACGGATTTATTTCAGTGTCTTTGCAGCTTCATCAACTCTTGCTAGGTCATGCTACATCCAACCTAGGGTCTCATATATAAGAGTAACAAAAGCAGCTCGGTCTGTGCTCTTCTGACATTTTTCTCCTGAGCTCGCTCGCAGTTCACAGAGGAGTGTCCAAGTTGCTATCTCCCTGGCGGAGTAACGGTGTTAGGTGTTTACCTTCCAGGCAGGCAGCCGTTGCCATATTTAGAAAATTTGACTGTTCCATTTCCTTACTAATTTGCCACGTAACAGGTGTGCTCTTACAAAGTACGTTCGCTTCCTAATCTTTTTAAATTTTTATATTCAAGCTGTTTCACATTCCAGAACTTTCTCATTCATCTAACACAAACATATTCTCCAATATTCTACGTTATTTACATGTAACAGCGTGCACATTCAAGAATTATTTTCTTCTATTTTGTGACTTCAGGTTTACAAAAAAGCGAAAGAAGGAATTCTGCGTGTGTAACAACCAGCATTGACATTTACGATTTTTCTTGTTACACATATTTGACCGTTTTTTCCGAGCAGGAACTTAAGAGCACAACTCAAACTGCTGGTCATGAAAGGAGAAGCAACCATATTTATGATCTTGCTTCTAATATTTAGCTGCGTTCGAATTCTTAACAATGGTTTCATAAATTTGGCGGTCAATACTAAGATCGCACCACACAGCGAGCCATGGATGTCAAGTGACTGATTTCCCATTTAAGCAAACGTCAGTTGTACGCTGTGGTACTTCCTCATTTTAGTCAATGTACACAACAGCTTCCGACAATATGGCGGAAACAGTACAGCATGGCACCGCAAGCAGTGCTAAATAACGGGCCACATCCTCCGTACATGTGTCTCGTGTCTACTCTGTCTCTTTGGTTCAAACTTCAGAATAGTATACAAGACGATAGTGTCACCAGTTCTACAATGTTCTACCAACTAGGCACCAGACGAATTCAGAAAGGCGCTGCTGGAGTCGTAGCAGGTCGGTACAGCCCAAAAGAAACTTAAATAGCAGTCCTTGGAAAAAAGACGATCTAGGTTTCGCAAGAATCTTTTGAGTAAATTTAGATGACCTGTATTCCAAGAAGAGTGAGACGATTATTTTGTCATCAAAGCATATCTCTGGTGGGGATCCTGAGAAAAAGGTAAGAGATATTAGACTAGGCACAGAGGCATATAGAAATTCCTTTTTTCCATCCCTCAATACGCGAATAGAATAAGACAGGAAATTAATAATACTGGTAGGATATACCCTCAGCTATTCACTGTACAACGGCCTGCCACTTATTTATGTAGATATGGCAGGCGCAGACTTGAGGATTTTGAAGCAGAAATAGAAGGTACGGATGAAATAGTGTAAACTTCCAACTACAAATCAGTCAGAATGTTCGTGGGCTGTGTTGTATATAAACTGTTATTGAGAGAGACTTGTTTCTCCAGTACAGACCGCGATATGTCGATAGCAAAATGGCTCTGAGCACTATGCGACATAGCTTCTGAGGTCATCAGTCGCCTAGAACTTAGAACTAATTAAACCTAACTAACCTAAGGACATCACACACATCCATGCCCGAGGCAGGATTCGAACCTGCGACCGTAGCGGTCGCTCGGCTTCAGACTGTAGCGCCCAGAACCGCACGGCCACTCCGGCCGGCTACCTCGATAGCACATATTATCATTCAGTAACGAATTGACTGATTGGCAGTTGCACCTAATTTATTGTGACGACTCAAGAAGCTGCATGTAGTATGATTCTTCAGGAAAAATTGTGATAGACGGTGTGACGTAATATCGATTCACATAATCGTGCCATTGTGCAAGACTTCAGTAATCTTGCCGTAAGAACTATGACAATAAATTTAAACTTCCGCGAACGTGATGGACTTCGAACTTTCTGCAGTTACACCGAGTCGGTATTTTACACAAATTAGACAGGCATATTTATGTAACAAACTCAGAATACTTTCGTATATATTCTGTTCTATGTTCTAAAAACCTATGTGGCAACACTAACGTATTTCGGGCATTTACGGTCGTTATTGCTTTAGGGTGACACAGCATTTTACGAATTTTTATTAGTGTTCTTTCTGCTACTGACGAGATGTTAGGGTTTTAATAGCTACGTATTGCGTTGTTCAGAGTAAGAAGTGGTATTTTATACGACAGTATGCAGTATATTGATCGTAAACTGTCTTTCGAATTGCAACCATATGTTGTTATCCGCATCCCTGTCAAAGACATTTAGTAAAAGAGTAACTTTGCTGCCTAGGCATAGTGCTTTATCGTTTTCTCCTATCACCTTGTTGTACTTTAGAGGAAATACACTTCACTAGCAGAAAGTAAACTGAGAAAAACACTTTAAAAACGCTTATTATCATTAGGAAGATATATATTTAACTAAATCCCGCATTATGAGTTTCAGTACTCTAAGTTTTACTCATAGTATCCCATGTCGTTCTTATTTACTTCCACTTCCTTTTTGTAATAATGGCTTCAAGTTATTTTTTCTTCTACAGCCTTACGGTGTAGTCCTTCCATCTTTCAGTTTTTTCTTTGTTTAGTAGTGATCTTCCATCAGATATTCTCCTTTCTCCAAAAGGATCTTTAATTTTTCTGTAGGTGGCATCTACCTTTTAGTTGGTCGTGCGTATTTGTAATGCATTACATTTTTCCGCTAACTATACCTGTATTTCCGTTTTGCACTTTCTACCAGCGTCATGTTTTAAACATCTATAGCCGGCCGCGGTGGTCTAGCGGTTCTAGGCGCGCAGTCCGGAACCGCGCGACTGTTACGGTCGCAGGTTCGAATCCTGCCTCGGGCATGGATGTGTGTGATGTCCTTAGGTTAGTTAGGTTTAAGTAGTTCGAAGTTCTAGGGGACTGATGACCACAGATGTTAAGTCCCATAGTGCTCAGAGCCATTTGAACCATTTTTAAACATCTATATTCAAGTTCGCTTGCTTCATATGCTGCAGTTTTATACATTGTCAATCACATTAAATATATCGAGTGTTCTAGACGATTTTCTACTGTACCTTGTCTTTTTGTCTGTTTAATCCTTTGTTTCCTTAACTTTTGCGTCGCTAGAAGGTATCCCTTCAACTTTCACAGTATTGCTGTCTCGTGTTTGTGTACTGAACAGCACAACATATGAGAGCAACTTTGATTCCTCATAATTGATTAAAACTTTTGAACCTATTATCTGGCCAGAGCGCTTATGATACTCAACTACCGACCACTCACTCATAGCAACAAAACCTTAATGCCACATTGCTCTAGCACTGATCAGCCATCCACTAAGTTTCATTTGAAGAATGCCGTGGTAGCATCAGGTTAAATAGAATCTTCACGACGAGACTTTTATATTGTTCCCAGAACTGTATAGGAATGAAGTTTGGAATTGAAAGGTGTATTACTTTATGTCACTATTCATATGCGTGAAATACTAGCTTTAAACACTGTTTCATTTTTTTCATTTTCGTCCTTAATCGCAAATGTTATCTATAGGTTGTCGTTATCAGTGTACAAAGCATACCTTTGTTTTTGAAGTGATTTCTCATTAATACCTACGGCAGAAGAACGCAAAGCTCTAGTTCACTACCGTGCAGTTCGAGAGGTGGGAAGTGTCGAGGCTTAACGTGCAACGGGAAGCAGTGAAATCCGAACTATAAAGGGAGGTGTGCTTTTGCAGGATGCACCGCTTCGCGCTGCCATCCATACGTGACGCAAACGCTCCGGTGTCGTAGCGCGTAGCAGTCTCTTGTCAAACAGCAGCACGTGTATGAAGCTATCCCCTCTACCAATGTGCTCGCGAGATCTGAGCGCAACACGCAGTGAACGCTAAGGGCCACAATGGCATTTCGACTGCATCCAGAAATGGGAGCAAGAGAGCTGTGACGGAGCTGAGAACGACAAGTGCGGATCCAAAAGCTAAAATTATTGTACTCTTTTCGTAATGGAGCCCTGGAGTATTATTTCAATTTACCGGTTGCAGAAATAATAACAGGACAAAAAGTATAACAAAGAACATGGGGGGGGGGGGGATAAAATTAGGTTCGCGATGAAACCGATTGGTATACATCGTTAGAAGTTGGCTCTGTAGATCGCAAGATACGTTAAAATGACTTTTGTAATAAAGTGATGTTAATAACGATTTTTGAAATAAAGAGCAATCAAAATCAAACTCTTACGCTAGTTATTAATGCGGGCTTATGTATTTTTGTTCAGCAATGTCTATAGATCTACATACTCTGAAAATCACTGTGAAGTGCATGACATAGGGTAATTTGCGTTGAACCACCCGGTTAACTTCCTTTCCGTTCGAATCGTGTGCAGAGCAAGGAAAAGGACAGCTAAGCTACTTCTGTGTCCTGTAATTATACCCTGGCGGTTCCTATGTGTATGATACTTGGTGATCTGACAAATACCTTTAGATTCTTCCCATAATATTGGTTCTTGAAATTTTGCACTGGATAATTTGCTTGTATCTTATAGCGTCCGCCAATTCAGTTTTTTTCGCCATTAGTTCGCTTTCCCGTGAGTCAAACATGTGTCCATTTGCGCCTTTCTGTATTGTGTATGTTCAGTATGCCCTTTTAGTTCTACCTGATACGATTCTCACACACTCGAGCAATCTCCTAAGATTCATGACTAACAAGTCCTTATCACCAGTTAGAGTTGCTAGTAAGAAGAATCCATTTGGCGTTAGGACATTTTTATTAAATTGTTTCGAGTAGGGTCCATTATCATAACGTCACAGAAAAAGTTAATAAAGAGTATCTTGTTTAGTGGTAGCCATCGCAACACTAATGATCAAGTCAATGTTTTACCAGCGTGTGGCCTCTTGTTGTTAGCAGCCCAAAGCGGTGATAAGGAGGAGCACAATTATTTACGATAGTTGCTGGCCTCTTGCGGGGCTTTATGTTTCACATTAAAGTACACAGGATGAGTCGCACGAGTATTGTTTAAGCAATATTCTTGTACACTGACTGCATTTGCCAAGTATTCTGCCAATGAGCCTTACGTACGACTGAGCCTATGTGATCATGCCATTCCATATTCCAACAAACTCATACACACTGGTGTATACTGAATGAATTGAATTATTCCATTCGTGACTAACTTTTGATGTAGACATAGGATGCTACTTTCTTGCGTTTGTCAAGTTTATAAATTTACCTTTCAGTAAATTAAAAGCAGGCTGCTAATTTTTACACATTTTGGGAATGTTATCAGGATCTAACTAAATGTATCTGTATCTTTTGTCGTTGCAGATAGCTTCATCATCTGAAAAAAGTCTGAGGTAACCACTAATAGTCTCTGCCAGGTCATTAATGTGAAATGTGAATAGTAAGCGTCGATACACTTCCTGGAGCACAGTCTCTCCATCGAAGATAAAAATTCTTTTCATGGCGTTCAGTCTGAACGAGAATTCTGAACGAGAGACGAATTTCCCGAGTTACGAACGCCCTTGTGCACTGAATGCTCGCAGTTTAATACTGCATAAATTTCTCTTAATGCTCACAATGAGAACATCTTGATACTAAGGGAACTAGAAAGTAAACGTCCAAGATTAAGATGCTGTTACTAATAATAATGAAAGAAACAAAAGATACTTTAATGGAGAAATACTTTCGCTTATTGGCGTTGTGAACTTTAGTCTGAAGGCTGGTTTTGATGCAGTTCTCCAAACTAGTCTATCGCGTGCAAGCCTCTTCGTCTACGAAAAACAGCTGCAACCTGCATCCATTTGAACGTGCTAGTATTCATCTCTTGGTCTTCCTCTACAATTTTTACCCCTCAGACTTCCCTCCAACACTAAACTGACAATACCTTGATGACTCAACATGTCTCGTGAACGGATCTCTTCTTTTAAAAGATGTATCACAGATTTTTTTGCTGCCTAATTAGTTCAGTAGCCACTCATTAGTTACACGACCTATTCGTCTGATCTTGAGCATTCTTCTGTAGCACCACATTTCAAAAACATCTTTCCTCTTCTTTTCTGAACTGATTATTTTCCACGTTTCGCAGCTGTAAAAGGCTACGCTCCACACATGTACCTTCAGAAATCACTTAATAGCACTTGAATTTATATTCGATGTTAACAAATTCCTCTTTTTGAGGTATGCTCTTCTCACTATTGCTGTTGCATTCTATAGGTTCTCTGCTTACCACATCATCAGTTATTTTGCTGCTCAAATACCAAAACTCATTTACTATTTTTAGTGTCACATCTCCTAATCTAACACCTTCAACATCGCTGATTTAATTCGACTTTTGATTTTATTAACTTGCATTCTACATCTTCCGTTAAGATACTGTCCATTCAGTTCAGCTGCACTTCCAAGTCCTTTGTTGTCTCTGACAGAATTACAATGTCACCGGCAAACAGCGAAATTTTTATTTCATCTCCCTGAACTTTAATTCTCTTTCCAAATTTCTCATTGCTTTCCTTCACAGCTTACTCTATACACAGACTGAATAACATAGGGGATAGACGAACTTTCTTCTCCAATACTGAGAATAACTTCTATGGTACTACCCTGGGAATGTAGGGAGAAGACAGAGACTGTAATAAATCCAGTCGATAATAGAGGACGTAGGTCGCAATTTCCGCTCTGAGAGATACATTTCTCTTCTTCAGTTCTGTAACCTCCCGACCCTATCAAGATATCTGGCATTGACGCACTGATTCGAAGAATGCCAGTTCTGTTTCTTCTGAGGATGATAGCCTACCGAGTATTCCCACCCAAGAGAGAAATGTTAATCTACTGCACAAAGACTAAGTTACAGTCTTAAGACACACCGTGAGATTGACGCCAGATATGGATAATATTTTCTATTTTCACAAGAGACCAATGCGATAATCTCAGTGTCATGAAATCAATACCCACTGAAATGAGAACTCCTACGACTGACGACGTCGAATCAATAAGATTGTCTCGAGCTATTGGTTGCCAATGTCTACCAATCCATGTTCAGAGATAATTTTAGATGACATCAGGGGATAGCTTCCACTGATTGATACCCATTCTACGCGGTTCTATGAGACTTTCATTAGAGAGCCAAGTTAACAAAGTTGTCTCGGCGAATTTATGATTATCTGGATTTCATAGTTTGTAGCTAAGATTAGACAGATTCTCTAGATATCTTCTTCAGATGTTGTGAATTCATACCTCAGATTTCATTCGTATTGTTTGAAAAAAACTGTGATCAATTAATCAACTGCACTTTATAATAGCAATTTTGTCCTGCTGCCGGCAATTCTTTCGTTGCAAGGCCCCTGTCGGGCGAGCTCTATTGTGGCCTGATGTGGTTTCAGTTGAAATTCTTACGGTTAATCTGCAATAAAGTAATTTAAAAAACAAATATATAGCTTTGCCTGACAAAAAAGGTGAAGCAATCAGACGACATGATACGTTGTCACTGTAGCTTCGAGCACGTACACATCATCAGCGAGTATATAAATGATTAGTGGCAATTCTCTGTGGCAGCGGAGAATGGTCGCCAGAGCGCATTAGTGTTGTTCGTGTTTAGTTTTGTTACAAGGCCTGGTAGGGTATATAACAGACACGAACAGCCTCAAACTTGGGTAATGACTGTGGAGGACATGGGGAAGCCACGTACTCGTGTGAGACAGCATTATCAACGCCTGACTGTTTTGAGAGGGTAGTTAATAGTTGAGAGAGTAGTTAATAGGTGCGTTAAGATTTTGACTATTTTTTTGTGTTGCCTTTTCAGCTGGCCAGCATTTGTCTCCATTTAAGACAGTAAACCTCGAAAAGAATTAATACCGGTTTCTGGCCTGTAGTGCAAGTCTCAGCTGTTAAAATTGCGAAACGAACTACTGCTTACCGACGCTTAAGCCAGTTATTAATGCTTTGATCTCACCTTTTCGGCGCCGATCTTTAAGGTCGCCTCAATGGCTGTAAATCTTCATGTATGTGAATTGTTGGTATTTCTTTTTGAGAGGCGGAACCCAGGTACTGAGTGTGGTTGTAAAACGTCCCGGAAGTATGGGCGACGTCGGTCATGTTATTAGCCACCGAGCGGCTTACTCACAAGAAGAGTTTACTTACGCACGTATTTTTCCTATACTTGCTACGTGTGGTTTTCTAAGTTCGGTAACTTATTTTGACCAATAACGTTTTCAGTGATTTTCCTTAAGGAAATGTCGAGAACAGTAGTTGCTCACGCAAGTGTTACCCTTTTGAATAATTTTCCTTTAGTAATAATTTTAAATGAAAACATAGGTTTCGTAATTTCATGTGGAACAAGTTTTCATCATTCCATATTTGACATCGGTTTGTGTCAGTCCTTATACTCATTGTGAAGGAAAGCCTAGTGTTTTAATAACACTAAACAATAAATGTATTTTAAAACTTGTTGGTGCCACGAATGATGTTCAATACCCCTTTGGTCCAGTCCTTCAGCTCTCAAGGTAACCATGCACGGCAAGGCGTATTCAAATGAAAATGGATTTATGCACAAGAAAAATTTCATCGCTCAGCACCATATTGATATCCTTTTCGCCACTAAGACTCACCTCCGCCCTACCGAATCGTTTAATCTGAAGAACATGACAGGATACAGAGCAGACCGCGCGAACGGTCGTAGAGTACCGAAATCTTTCTCAAGAAATTCATCACTCGTGCTCCAGCCATCCTCCCACCGCAGTCTACTTTAGGAGATACAGCGATCACCAAGTCGACTAACTATGGAATCATCACATTGATTGCGGTATATCTCAGCCTACAGCAGACATTTGAAGAGGATGATTTGCAAGCATTCTTCAGCCATAATCCGAAGGTGCTGTTGCGTGATCTTAATGCCAAACATTATGCGTGGGACTCCAGGTGCAAGAACCCACAGCCGCCTCGCCTTTACCAATTGGATGAACGTCTGGAAGCGATAACCTTTTGCCCAGAGGGCCCCATCCATATGCCATCGAATCCAGCACACAGTCCAGATGTTTTGAATATAGCGATGTTCAAGAACCTGAAAACTCGATCTCCGTTTACAAACATTAAACGATTTAACGTCTGACACCATCCTGTGGTTGGGGTGATAACAGAAGTTCGCTTCTACCTATCTACTCCACCAATAACTGGGAGCAATTTGAGCGGTGGCTTAGTAATAATGTTAACTTTACGAAGATGTCTCTACAACTGAAAAGATAGCTGATGCCATCTATATTCTCTCAAGGGAACACTACGTATGGAGATATCGGCAACTACTTCGAAATCCAGCTGACAGAGAGAGCTGAACAGACTCAAGAGAGTAGTAGGGAGATGGGGGTGCTGGCGCAATTTTGATATCAAGTTAATGAAATTGCTCTATTGTTTACTCCCCAGCCAAGCCCACTTCCACCCTTCCGATGACATCATGTGCTTCCTCAGCCAGCACATGGGCCGACGCAACTGCCCTCTCCACCTCTCCCCTTTCCGCCCTCTGCCACGTACCCTATTGGCGGGAATTTAAAATTTTGGTGGGAATTTTGAATTTTGGTGGGAATTTCGAATTTTGGCGAGCATTTATAACTTTGGTGGGTATTTCTTCGTTCCAGGGCTGTATTGATATCTGCCCCCTACTCTCACACAAGATCTGCTGGGAAATGGAAAATGGCAGTGTCCTCTCTGGGACTCGAACCCAGGTCTTACTGGATGAAAAGCAGAAGTGCCTTCCCCAACACATGAAAACAGTCCCTATACAGGAGAGGAAGGTTAGGTCAGTGTACTTTATTTATTTTGGTTGGAAGACTGAAGTAAATTTCGGTCCTAATTACATAATTAGTCATGCAGATTGGGCCTAATTACACAACTGTACACGTACTCTACACAAGGACTGCCTAAAATCGCAATACAGCTCAAAAATGACTACATGCGACAACAGATGTCATCCTGCTGGGAAAAACTTTCACAATTACACTGAAAAAAAGTGTCAGACACGCTAAAACTCTCTCTTTAATTACAAAATTGGTGGGGAAAAGGCTGAGGTGTAACGTACAGTCTTCATTTTTACTTATGCCGGCCGAAGTGGCCGTGCGGTTAAAGGCGCTGCAGTCTGGAACCGCAAGACCGCTACGGTCGCAGGTTCGAATCCTGCCTCGGGCATGGATGTTTGTGATGTCCTTAGGTTAGTTAGGTTTAACTAGTTCTAAGTTCTGGGGGACTAACGACCTCAGCAGTTGAGTCCCATAGTGCTCAGAGCCATTTTTTTATTTATTTTTTGTGGGAAATATATTCAACTGATAAGATGCTGGTGTTGGACAGAGATGAATTTAATAAGTGTATGACCTGTGAGCATACAGCTGAGGAATTTATTTATCACCGTTTGACATCAGAGTTCGCTATGGATGCCTGCTTGACAATCACCCCGCAGCCCAAGTAATCGAAGCCAATATACGCTACAGCACCTCATGGAAAAAATGCATACTGTTCTAATTACACTTTTAAATTGTCGTGAAAAAACTAGCACTCATAATGAACAGGTCATACTGCAACACATGTACTGAGGATTGGAAAAAAATCGTAATAGCACAATTACCGCAAAAAGCGCTTCTAGAAGATTGCAGAGGGGCAGCAGTGCAGCTGTGTGCATCTCGATGGATGCTCATGAACTAACCAGCTTGGAGGTAACCTTACTCCTCCTCCCACACTCATCTCTCCCTCCCACCCTTTCCTCACCATAGTTAGGGATAGAGGTCTACTGGCGGTCCATAAAGAGATCTTTCTGGTGGCTTTATGTACTGTCTCCAGTCTGCAGAATCGGTCACAGATAGACAAAAGGTAAGAAGAGAACGCTTCTTGCAATGTGTTAAATGTGTTTCTCAGGAACAAAAACGATATTCCAGAAAAAGCTCCAGATTGAATTTAAATATGGCCAGGTGCTGCTGTCGAGTATTGCTTAGCAGTCTAACACCTTTTTGACACTGTATGAGCTCGTCATGGTCACTGACAGCCTTGAGGTGACAGTCCTTCGTCAACACAAATGCATGTATATTCAATTATCCAGTAGGAGATAAATGGAGGGCTTCCCTAACTGCAACTTGTTTGTCTAAAAACAATATTCCAGAAAAAGCTCCAGATTGCATTTAAATATGGCCAGGTGCTGCTGTCGAGTATTGCTTTGCAGTCCAACACCTTTTTGACACTGTATGAGCTCGTCATGGTCACTGACAGCCTTGAGGTGACAGTCCTTCGTCAACACAAATGCATGTATATTCAATTAACCAGTAGGAGATAAATGGAGGGCTTCCCCAACTGCAACTTGTTTGTCTAAAATATAACGACACAGGCCCACTCCAAAGGCTGCACTCTAGTTGGAGTTAGCTGCGTCTGCGATTTCACAAACACTGGACCATCCTCCACACCGCCTCACAGCGAGCGACCACTGTTCTGCGATGGAGAATATTTTTATTTAATGTCAATGCATCTCTTACAATCAAGAATCTTTTAACAAGGAAAACACAATCACTATGATAATAAATGTCTTCTTTCCACAGAAATAGCCACAATCCATTTTCTTTTAGTTTATGAGTAAAATCGGTACGGTTTTTACATTCGACTGCAGGAGACTATTCGCATCTCGTTCTTTGGAGACATCCAACAAAGTGCACTACCTCCGATTGCATATGACCAAAATTCAGAAACCTGTTCACGTCCATCCTGCATAAACTTATGAAAAAAAACTTCCTCTATTTTGCTGCAAAAACTATTGATCACTGCAGAATGTCCTTGTTACTAATAAACCGCCATCAGAGAAAAGAAAAAGCAAAAAGCTAAATTCTGGAGGAAAAATATCTATGTTAAACAGTTTCTTTCAGATTGATGGACAAATTACATGACTTGAGAGCGTATCTCAGATTCAAATAAGAGTTTGTAAGAAAAACTGTCATGCAAGTGTCACAAACATTTCAGACATATGAAGTAACATTAGAGAATACAATCTTTCACGCCATTGGCTTACATATCGAAAAAAACACGATCATTTTTCGTTTGATAACAATGTTATAACTCAAGAGGGCATTGCCGTTTTTCTCACTATGGCAATTCCCATTTTACCAATGCGAAGCTGTCTCACACCTGCATTTACGAAACAAATTGGAGAGCCTGTCTTATAACAGAACCTCCAATTAGATTTTATCCTATCTCTCTATCTTCCAATTGTTGTATACGCGCTTATATTTGATATTTTTTCTCCATAACTCCCCTCTACCAACATGTCCGTATAGTTTCTAATCATACAGCAGAGTCTCGTGTTCTAATTTTGTAAGCAATTTGATCATCACCGCTTGTTTCACATATAATCTACTCATATGTCTGTAAAAAACACTATCATTTCTAGGTTCCAGCATATACAATTCAGCTGATGTCTACGTTATAATTAGAGTTTACGGGGTATGAAATATCGCAGAACTTGCGGTAGCATGTGTTTTCTTAGACACGCAACTGTGGAGCTAATGATAAAAAGAGTCATGAGTCCATGAGCCAATTTCCGTTAGTTTTATAAGCAAAACCGGTCTAGTTTTAAGATACCTATCTGCATCCAGGTGTAACCAATTACACCACTCACTGTAGTAGAACCTCCTATATGATTTTACCATCTCTCTTTCTCTTATGGTAGATCGAAAAAGACAAATACCGTCCGTGTATTGACATCCAGTATATTACATATACATATATTGCTCAGAGGCTTGCACATATCTGTGTAAAAAATTCTTCATTATACTGGAGGAAGACCATATCAAACAGACTATGAAACACAAGAGAGGATTCAGTTTAATACACTGTTTTTTTAGCTGTAACACGTCCAAGCAGTTATGTACACCAAACTACACTTCGTCTTTATACCGTGAGGTCGATGTCAGCTGCTAAACCAATATTAACAAGTTTAGATCCCCTGGCTCTAACAGAAAGCTGAACATGACATGGTGTAAACTATGCAGCTCCCACAACACACAGGTTGGTAGAAATATAACGCAGAGACAATGTTTCTCATTGACAAAAATATGGAAGACATAAAAACATATGGAAACTGGAAGAGTTTGAGCCATTTTAGAGCCTTTTTCAACAGATATCCGAAGGTGATGACCTAGAGTTTATCTCATCTTCCACAGCGATGGGGTAGCGGATGTTTCAGCGTACCATGTCGAAGAACATTGTTTCTACATTTTGCAGTCACATACATGATTATTATTTCAATATTAACTGTCGCTGGAAGTTGACAATGACAAACGCACAAGGTAGTAGGCATAAAAGATGTACTATTATCTTACAGGTAAAAAAAAGAATAAAAACATGTGGAGGGCAATGCGGCATATGGAAATAAGACGAGTCTGCAACATCGAGGAACGCTTCCAACAACTGTCTGAAGATGATGACCTTTAGATTTAATCCCGTGCTCCACAGTGACAAACAGCAGATATCCAGTCTTCCACCAAGGCTCCCTCCATCTCAACCAAGTGGAGTCAGTCAGTTATGATCTGGTAATCAACAGCATACCAGTTGATGGATGGGATGGGAGAGACACTGTTGATGTGGAGCAATGTACAGTAATACATACCACAGTTGATCCACAATTGATAGATTGATCGGCCGGCCGGTGCGGCCGTGCGTTTCTAGTCGCTTCAGTCTGGAACCGCGTGACCGCTACGGTCGCAGGTTCGAATCCTGCGCCGGCCGAAGTGGCCGTGCGGTTAAAGGCGCTGCAGTCTGGAACCGCAAGACCGCTACGGTCGCAGGTTCGAATCCTGCCTCGGGCATGGATGTTTGTGATGTCCTTAGGTTAGTTAGGTTTAACTAGTTCTAAGTTCTAGGGGACTAATGACCTCAGCAGTTGAGTCCCATAGTGCTCAGAGCCATCGAATCCTGCCTCGGGCATGGATGTGTGTGATGTCCTTAGGTTAGTTAGGTTTAAGTTGTTCTAAGTTCTAGGGGACCACAGATGTTAAGTCCCATAGTGCTCAGAGTCATTTGAACCATTTTGATAGATTGATCAATTTCAGTAATTTTATCAGATTTTCTGTAATTGAAACGCCAGCCATTGACACAACAGAATGCTTCCCAATTTTTGCATCATCGCTAAGTCACCCCTCCATTACTTTGTAAATACAATATACTAAATTTCGAATGCAGAGAGATCACCATTCAGTGATATACATCAAAGTATAACAGTAATTTCAATACCAGCCAATGCCACACTAGAATGCTTCCCAATTTCTGTATCATCGCTAAATCACCCTTCCACTACTTTGCATATAAAATATACTAGTTTTTGAATGCATCTAGAAGACTGCGCAGTGCTTCCATTCCACTATATACACCAAAGTATTCTCCCTGCACACCAATCTTACCAATGACACCCATCCAAAAGCACAAGATCTCTCCAGCTGCATGCATGTCGAGGAGGGTAACGTCTCTTGTGGGTGTGTAGTAGACATGAGAGTATTGCGGTGATATAACAGTTAAGAAGAAATATGTTGTTTGATCATGATGGAGCTCCAGACAAATGGAGTTTGAAACATTTCACGTAAACCAACTGTGCTATCAATTTTGAAGTATAATTCCACTGTCTGGATTCAGTACCAGGAAGGTGCTGGCATGAGAGGATTGATAGTAGAGGATTAACACACTCTCCAATGGTTAAACAGTTCTGCACCTAAAAATGCAGTATTGTTAATGCCATACAGTTTTCGAAGTTTTAGTTGTGTGGAATGTAACGCTCTTAATACAGGGTTATTACAAATGATTGAAGCGATTTCACAGCTCTACAATAACTTTATTATTTGAGATATTTTCACAATGCTTTGCACACACATACAAAAACTCAAAACGTTTTTTTAGGCATTCACAAACGTTCTATATGTGCCCCTTTAGTGATTCGGCAGACATCAAGCCGATAATCAAGTTCCTCCCACACTCGGCGCAGCATGTCCCCATCAATGAGTTCGAAAGCACCGTTGATGCGAGCTCGCAGTTCTGGCACGTTTCTTGGTAGAGGAGGTTTATACACTGAATCTTTCACATAACCCCACAGAAAGAAATCGCATGGGGTTAAGTCGGGAGAGCGTGGAGGCCATGACATGAATTGCTGATCATGATCTCCACCACGACCGATCCATCGGTTTTCCAATCTCCTGTTTAAGAAATGCCGAACATCATGATGGAAGTGCGGTGGAGCACCATCTTGTTGAAAGATGAAGTCGGCGCTGTCGGTCTCCAGTTGTGGCATGACCCAATTTTCCAGCATGTCCAGATACACGTGTCCTGTAGCGTTTTTTTCACAGAAGAAAAAGATGCCGTAAACTTTAAACCGTGACATTGCACAAAGCACGTTAACTTTTGGTGAATTGCGAATTTGCTGCACGAATGCGTGAGGATTCTCTACCGCCCAGATTCGCACATTGTGTCTGTTCACTTCACCATTAAGAAAAAATGTTGCTTCATCACTGAAAACAAGTTTCGCACTGAACGCATCCTCTTCCATGAGCTGTTGCAACCGCGCCGAAAATTCAAAGCGTTTGACTTTGTCATGGGTGTCAGGGCTTGTAGCAATTGTAAACGGTAAGGCTTCTGCTTTAGCCTTTTCCGTAAGATTTTCCAAACCGTCGGCTGTGGTACGTTTAGCTCCCTGCTTGCTTTATTCGTCGACTTCCGCGGACTACGCGTGAAACTTGCCCGCACGCGTTCAACCGTTTCTTCGCTCATTGCAGGCCGACCCGTTGATTTCCCCTTACAGAGGCATCCAGAAGCTTTAAACCGCGCGTACCATCGCGGAATGGAGTTAGCAGTTGGTGGATCTTTGTTGAACTTCGTCCTGAAGTGTCGTTGCACTGTTATGACTGACTGATGTGAGTGCATTTCAAGCACGACATACGCTTTCTTGGCTCCTGTCGCCTTTTTGTCTCACCGCGCTCTCGAGCGCCCTGGCGGCAGAAACCTGAAGTGCGGCTTCAGCTGAACAAAACTTTATGAGTTTTTCTACGTATCTGTAGTGTGTCGTGACCATATGTCAATGAATGGAGCTACAGTGAATTTATGAAATCGCTTCAATCATTTGTAATAGCCCTGTACTTTAGAGCAGGATGTATTTTTCCAACATCAGACATACAAACCACCCCACACGTTTCCTACCCTAATCGCTACTGTGACAAACTTTAAAATGACAAAACTACTTCCTTCTACGCTATTCTGGCGTCAGTGTATATCCACCACTTGAGCTGCTAATAAATCAACTAGAACGAAGTCTGCAGTCTGCTGTTCTGTCTCTTAGGAAATTAATAGATTTTATATGCCTTTTGAACTCGGAAACGTACATACCCTCAGTCACACTTCCCACATCAACTTTGCATATCAATAGTAGTAGTAGTATTGGTATTAATGGATGCAGCCACGTCTCACTCGCAAAAGAGTGAATAAAAGCAGACGTGAATATTTTCGCCGGCTGATATAGTGAGATATCACCCGCACCCTGCTGCACAAAAATCCACACGAAGAAGCAGCAACTTTTTATGCGGGAGTAAGCACCATGATCAGTAGAGAAAGGAGATGTAGCAGTCTTATTGTAGTTTAGAGTAGCATCGCCACAGCTCTGGTAGCATTTCTCTTGCACAAAGAAGTCGTGTTCTGATGTTAGGTAGTTATGCTCATGTGTAGGATAGTACAGCAAATTCGTCCTAACACCACATCTCTCGAGTAAACCCCCCCTCTCCTACAATTTAAGGTGATACATGTAACATCGGCCCCCTCCTCCTACAGTTTAAGGTGATACATGTAACATCGGTCCACTCACCTACAGAACATTCTACGCAATGGATTAAGTCGGATAAATGCATTGATTTTACTCCTTAACACTTAAGGCACAACATTGTTTGTAAGAACAGGCCGCAAGTAGGTAATATTTACACATTCGACTGCATGTGTGAAAATACGGTTATGGATTGGGATACCATGTTTTGCCTGCTTTAATTTGCCGCCTCCGTGTAATAATTAAGGCGCCTTTGTTGGAGTACATGTTACTAAAACCAATGTAGTTTACAGAGCGAGGGGCAGGGTTAAAAGTGAATGCATCCAGAGCATAATTTTAAAGATTTTCTTAGCCTTGAGTGTCTGGGTACCTCCAAATGACATAAATTCCATACATTTAATGCTACTTTTTTTTCTAATTTTATGTATTCTCAGTCAATTTACGCAATTTTTCAAGTTTTTTCATGGTTTTACATATTTCGTCGATTTTCCCTCAATTTTACGTTTTCCCATCAATTTCTCGAAATTATCTCCTACGGAATCGTTCTGCAAAGTGTTTTTCGCTATTTGCGGGGCTGTAGCACTGTTGAAATAACGTACGACTTTGCGATTGGTAATATGCATGCATGGTCTCTATATAATATGTGGGTAAAGCTGTCTGTGGTGGACGGTTGTGGTTTGAATTCGTAACTTTCTAACTGTTAGTCTACAAATTACGTTGCCAGGTGTGCGCACTCTGTAGGTAAGGGAGGGGAACCTCTCACGGTCTAAGATGATAAGTGTGGTCGAGCCTTGTCAATTAATGGACAACTTATTACTAGAATAAGACACAAATATCCAAAAACTACAGTTCGTAGACATCCTGACATGGTTGTGGGGGCATATCAAAGATTCGACAGCAACCCTATCAAGTCTTCAAATGAAGCGCTAGTGGAATGATTGAATTCACGACATCCGGGAATTTTTGGCACTATATGACATTTTAGTTTATTTGGAGAGATACACAAGAGGCCTGAAAATTGCATAGTGAAATGCTGAAAATGGTAGCCTTCAATATAGAATAAAATAACATCCTAAGTTACATGGGTGCTGGAGCATTTCATTGACGTTGACATTTACTTTACAGACATGTTAGTAGAGGGGAGTTAAGGAGCAAAAGTGTCAAATGTAAGCACGCAAACGGTAATTGGGTTCGATGTAAGTGAAGGTAGAGAGACGCGGTAAAATCTTACAGGAGCTTTATCACAAGACTGGCTTTCACGACTTGTTTCTTAAACGCATGTGTGAGACAGCTTTGTGTGAGTAAAATGAGAATTGCCATAGTGTACAAAATGGCAACGTCCTCTTGAATTGTAGCTTGTTGCTATCGAACGAAAAATGATAGTGTTTTTTTCCGACATGTGAGCCAATGACGTGAAAGATTGTGTTCTCTAATGGTATTTAATGTGTCTGAAATGTTTGTAAAATACATGCATGACAGTCTTTTTACAAACTCTTATTTGAACGTACGTGACGCTCTCAAGTCGTATAATGTGTGCATCAGGATGAAAAAAATTGTTTAACATAGATTATTTTTTCAGAATTTATATTCTTGCTTTTTCTTTACTCTGATGACAGTTTGTAAATAACAAGGACATTCTGCGGTGATCAATAGTTTTTGCAGCAAAATAGTGGAAGTTTTTTCCTAAGTTCATGCAGGATGGATGTGTATAGGTTTCTGAATTTTGGTTTTATGTAATCGGAGGTGGTGCACTTCGTTGGATGTCTCAAAATAACCAGATGCGAATTGTCTCCTGCAGTCGAACGTACAAACCGTACCGATTTTACTCATAAACTAAAAGAAGATGGATTGTGGCTATTTTCGTGGAAAGAAGACATTTATTATCATCGCGATTGTGTTTTCCTTTTTAAAAGATGCTTGATTGTAAGAGATGTACCCTCCATCTTAGAACAGTGGTCGCTCGATGTGAGGCGGTTTGGAGGATGGTCCAGTGTTGTGAGATCGCCGAAGCAGCTGAGTCCAATCACGGTGCAGCCTCTGGAGTGGGCCTGTGTCGCTACATTTTAGACAAACATGTTACAGTTGGGGTAGCCCTCCATTTATCTCCTACTGGTTAGTTGAATATACATGCAACTGTGTTGGCGAAGGACCGTCGCCTCAATGCTGTCTGCGAGCACACCGAGCTCGTCCACTGGCAGAAGGGTGGCAGACCGCAAAGCAGTACATGGCGGCAGCAGTTGGCCATTTGAAAATGCGATCGGGAGCTTTCTCCGGAATTGCGTTGTTGTTCCAAAGGGGTCCAATCTTACCGAGAGACACGTTTAACAGATTGTAAGAAGCATTCTTTTCTTGCCTTTTGTCTATCTGTGACTGATTTCTGCAGATTGGAGACAGTATATCAATGCCACCAGAAGTATGTCTTTGTCGAACACCAGTAGCAAGATAGAACAAACCTCTATACCTACCTACGGTGAGGGGAGGGAGGGAGGGAGGGAGGGTGGGACGGAGGATTTAGAGGGTGGAAGGGGTTAGTATTACCCTCTTATACGGTTAGTTCGTGAGCGCTCTTCGAGGAAGACAGCTTGAACTGCTACAGCCCTGCAATCTTCTGGGATCAGTTTCTGCAGTATATGTTTTATTATGATGGTTTTTTTCCATCCCCAGTACATGTGCTTTATTATGACCCTCCAAGTGCTGGTTTTTTCACGACAATTTTTTCGATCAGTTGTGGCAGTGTGTATTGGTTTTGATTACCTGGGTTGCGGGGTGACTGTCGAGCAGGCATTTGTAGTGAACTCTGAAATCCAAGAGCGATAGATACAATCCTCAGCTTTATGCTTACACGTAATACACTTCTTAAACTGCTTTCTGTTAACAACAGCATCTCGTCAGCTGAACATATTTCATACCAAAAATAAATAAATAAATAGCTGTAGTACTTTCAACGCCAGCCTTTTTCCCGCCAGCTAAAAAGTAAAGGGTAGAGTTTGAGTGTGTCTGCCTCTAGTTTAGAGTGATATTGTGAAAGTCTTTTTCCTGGAATGATAACATCTTTTGTATGGCGTCGTCAATTTTTGATCTGTATTGCGATTTTAGGCAGGCCTTGTGTAGTACTATGCATATAGTTCTGCAATTAGGCCCAATCTTTGTGACTAATTACCTAATTAGGACCGAAATTCACTTGAGTTTCCTTACCAGAATTAATAAAGTACCCTAAACTAACCTTTCTCTACCCTATCTGGACAGTTTACATGTGTCTGGGGGTGCATTTGAGCTTTCTGTCTAGAAGTACCAAAGTTCGAATCTCAGGAAGGGCACCAACAATTTTAATTTCGCAGATATATCCGGGTGGGGGTAGGGTGGGGTGGGATTTAAGCACAGCTCTGAGACAAAGAGCAACAAAATTTGAAATTCCCGTCAACATTCGAAATTCTCACCAATAGGTAAGTTTGCTGAGAGAGAGTGTGGGAGGGATGTGGAAGGGGGTTTGGGAAGCCATATGCAGACTGACGAAAACACATGTCATCCAGATGTGAGGGTTGGTGTGGTAGGTGGGGTGGGGGGTGGCTGGGGGGTATTTAATTGATCAATTTAATCAATTTGCACATCGGTTTGATATCAAACTTTCGCCAGCATTCCCATCTCCCTACTACTCACGAGAACAGCACAGGTGGGCAGTGGAACGCACAGAAGATCTATAGGAGTATAAGATGGCTGCCCTTGAGCTTCAGTCACGCAATCACTGGAACTTGGTCTGCCCTCTCTGTGATCCTAAAAAAAACCACCTTCGAGAGCTCTTCAAGGTCCAACAGGCCTTGTCTATGATAGACTGGGAAAAGCAGAATTTTTTGCTTCAAAACCTTTGAGGCCTAAAATACAGTAGACAGCTTGGGGAAATAAAGGGATGTCAAACAGGTTAGGCAGGGAAGTCAAGAAATTAGGGAAGTGGACCAGCGTATCAACTCGGATCTTACAATACCTGCAGGAGCTCAGAAGATCTTGAGACATCTGGGATCTCATTCTGCTCCTGAGCCAGAAGAAACTGCAAACGCTCACCTTAAGTACATCCCGCAGAAGCTCTAGTGCTCATTACGAAGACCTTTTATAGTTGAGGACTGATTCTTGGAAGGTCGCCCGTGTCGTTCTGCTCCCCAAACTAGGAAAGAACCAAGCCATCTCGCCAGTTACTGCCCGATCAGCCTCTTACCGACATTATCAAAAATTTTAGGATGACTCGTCTTGATCCGCTTGCTCTTATCATCATGGATCACCGTGTTTTCAGAACAGATCATTTCGCTTCTCAAGCTTCTCTGTTGGTCGGAATTCCAGCTGTTATGAGACATGAAACACGTCGCCTACAACTTCAACGTCTCCAGTCATACGGCTGTCGTGTTTCTGGGTCTTAAGAATGCTTGTGACAGAATCTGGAGGGATAAGCCGTTAGAAAAATTTCATTACCTTCAATATCTCCTGCGATAATACTTACGATTAATTTCAGCTTTTTACGGAACCAGCAGATTATGTTTAAACTCGACGGACAGCTATAGAATTACAAATAATTTCAGGGAGGTCTTCCACGAGGATTTGTCTTGTCACCAACACTCTTCCTTGTGTACGTTAGTGATTTACCTATGATACCTCAAGTCATCCTGGCCCAGTTTGGTGACGACACCGCTCTGTTAACTAGCAGCAGATGGGTCACTGCAGCAATCGGTCGACTGCAACGACAACTAGTGCTAACGGAACAACAGGCCACAGCCAACCACATCCGTCTCAACTCTGACAAGACGCAAGGCAATCCTATTTTCTTGTAGAAAGCCTAACCTTGAGCGTTACACAATTATTCTGAATCTACAAATAACCAGCGAAAAATGTTCCTATTGGACCTCTAAAATGCTGAATACGCTCTTGTTTAATTAATAGAATCTGACAAAAGTGGGATACCAGCTACCTCATTCTACCTTCCTGAACACCTTTAAAAAATTTCCCAACAATTTAGGCTTGGGAACATATTCTCACTCTTTTTGACACACAACTCACCTCTCCCTCCCACAGCCAGCCCTAACTGTATGAGCTCACACCAGCTAGTCCACACCCACTCATTCAACCCAACTGATTGTCATTATCTCATTGTGTCTCTCTGTCACTGTCCCCGTCTCACAGTCACAGTCTCTTTCGTTCTGTCCTGCTACCATTGGCTCCTTTCACTGTCACTCTCTTGCTCTTTCTTACTTGCTGCTCTCTCATTCATTTGTTCCCACTGCCGCTGTCTCTTATCACTGTATCTCTTTCTTTCTCGTTGTCATTGTCATAGAATCGATCACTGTCATTATCCCTCTCCAACTTTCACTTTCTCTATCTCTTTATTCCTCTTCCACTGGTAATGTGCCCTTCACTCTCTTCCTAGCACTGTTCCGTCATTGGTAACTACTTCCCACTTGTAATGTGTCACTCTCGTTCCCTTTCTCTGCCAGTGCCTCCTTCGCTGTTTCTGTACAACTAGTCTACTATCTTCCGGTGTTTACTTCTTTCCCGTCTCTTTCCCACTGCCACTGCCTCAGTCTCCATCAGCACGAATGTGTTTGCATGCCAAAATTTTTGGGAGAATTTTCAAACGTGCTGAGAAAGCAAGAGTGGGGCAGCTAGTATCCATTTAATACCTCACTTTTCAGTCAGTTTTCAGTTTTTCAGTAGACAGGAGCATAATCGCCTTTTTGTGCTCCGATAAGAGCATTTTTCCCCTTGTACCCTTCTTTTCCTTGCTGCAACAGGGAATGTCACTCGTATGAAAAGAACTTTGTGGATCAGTAAAATTTTTGTTAGTTTACTTAGGTGAAATTGAAATAGCGCAATGGATATAATTTTACAATTCAGGCTGGATTTTAAGTGCAAAAAAAAAAAAAAAAAATACACGTGCGCTTCATTACTACAACATAAGGTTCCCAGAACTATTCTGATGATAACAGAGATACGTTACAGCATGTTTCTCCGTCAATTTATAAACTGCACCTTCGACTCAACCCGGATTTTACGTGTGTATTTTGCGTGTAGATGTAAGATACGTTTGAACATTGGTATCTTGGAAATGGATGAAGATATCAATAAAATTTTCAAGTTTAGTTGAGAACGGGCTGATGGGAATATATGGTAAAAATATATGCCCTCTGCTGTGTATAGCCGTTTTGGATTCCACGGCTCTGATGTGATACGAAAAAAAAAAAAAATGGAAAAAGACCCAGCCGGCCGCGGTGGTCTAGCGGTTCTAGGCGCTCAGTCCGGAACCGCGCGACTGCTACGGTCGCAGGTTCGAATCCTGCCTCGGGCATGGATGTTTGTGATGTCCTTAGGTTAGTTAGGTTTAAGTAGTTCTAAGTTCTAGGGGACTGATGACCACAGATGTTAAGTCCCATAGTGCTCAGAGCCATTTGAACCATTTTTGAAAAAGACCCTTTGCTGGGGTTTCCTAAAAGCGTATGAAGTAACGGTGTCTCCAAAAGCCCTGAAAGGCCCACCGTAGACCACATCTAATGCAAAAAAAAAAAAAACCAACCGATTTTCGCCGGTTGCCTAAGCAGGAGAAAGTATGTAATATTCTTGTTCTGACCCTGCACTATAGGATGGTGACACTAAGACCCTTCTTCTACTGGGTATACAAATGGTCCCTAGCCCACTGGCTATCCAAAACAGTTGACCCTACCTTTCCATCACTCATGGAACACGAGCTATGAGCAGTGCAAAAATGCACGACGTTTTGGAACATAATACGTGGCGCATGCTGTGTCATGCATACCAAAAACTTACACCAGATGTTTTTAAGTGAAAGCGAAAGTAATATTTGGGAACTACAAGCATTTTCCTGAAGCCCTCCAAAGTGGTCACTTCATCTTACCTATGGGGGTACCGTGGCCAGTACTTTGCCACTTTATTACTGATTAGTACAAAAATGATTTATTTCGTTTTGATCCTTCAACTGCAGTGCTAATCAACATAGCTTGCTGACTGTAAATCCATAAAATCGCTTTTCCACTCAAAAAGATAATTAAGGAATACTTGGTCTTGATTGTATACATTCGTAAGGTTCACATAATTGTTTCACCAACTACTGCACCTTCATATTTTTTTTCCCCTATAGCTCTTATTTTCAGTGCGTTACATGGAAAAGTAAACTGCTTTCGTGCATATCATTGTGCATCACCGCAATCGAATTTTCCATCGTATCGGGATACCACGTTTATTTCTCTGGTTTCTAGACATTTTTCAAGGCATCTTAATGCGCCAACCTCTGAAACAATACTAGTGGTTGCAGACGACCGTTTCCAATAGGATATTCTCTACCATTTAAATGGAACACAAAGGTTTATAAATATAATTAATTAATTTAAAATTGTCATGAAGACATAAAACGACGGATGATGGCTGAAAGTGTTTAAACGTCAATCTTATCTGCAGTATTATGCGTGATATGTGAAGTATCTGACTTTTACTATGGCAGACACCTTGAGCACTTTTTCAGATCAGACGCCTTGGCAGCATTAATGATCCACAGATGAAGCTATCAAATCGAAAGAAACAACAAGGAGCTACGTTTCTAATATAAAGGATTAATTGCTGATAACGTTAAAAGTATCACTGCACATGCAAGTGAGGTAACAAGAATAATACAAATGACTTACCTTACAGTGGACGACTGATAATCGGAAAAGCTTATACTAAAAAATAACGGAACGAGCTTCCTGTGCCAAACTGACTGAAAACAACAATGATGCGTATCAGAACTAGTGTGAGCACTTCTAGGGAGGCAGCAGCAGTGTTTAGTACAAGAAATATGCAATGTTCATTTTTCTCGGACTGGCCACTGTATTCCAACTTTCCCTGTATGACCATCTGGCCACCTGGCACATCCGTACCAGAGCCGGAGACCGAGAGTGAGGGCTTTTTCTATCAGCAGAATGGTGCTCCTCTCGGCTTTCATATCGTGCTTTGTCAGTTGTTAAACACAGTAACCGAATTCAAAGGAGTAGTTGGGATGGAGCCGCAACTTCGGAATCGAGCGTTCGTAACAGCGGTAAGAACAGTTTCCAGTTGTGCGTAGTATTTACTCAGAAGCTCAAAAGAAACTGGTGTAGGCATGGGTATTTAAATACAGAAACATGTAAACAGGCAGAATACGGCGCTGCGATCGACAACGTCTTCATAAGACAAAAAGAGTCCGGTGCAGTTATTAGATTGGTTACTGCTGCTACAATGACAGGTTATAAAGATTTAAGTGGGTTTGAACGGGGTGTTATAGTCGGCGCACGAGCATCTCCGAGATAGCGATGATGTGGGGATTTTCCTGTACGATCATTTCATGAGTGTACCGTGAATGTCAGAAATCCGGTAAAACATCAAATCTCTCACATCGCTGTGGCCAGAAGAGATCGTGCAAGGACGGGACCAACGACGACTGAAGAGAATCGTTCAATGTGACAGAAATGCAACCCTTCCTCAGATTGCTGCAGATTTCAGTGCTGGGCCATCAACAACTGTCAGCGTGCGAACCATTCAACGAAACATCATCGATATTGGCTTTCGGAGCCGAAGGCTCTCTCGTGTACCATTGATGACTGCACGACACAAACCTCTACCCCTCGCCTGGGCCCGTCAACACCGACATCTGACTGTTGATGACTGCAAACATGTTGTCTGGTCGGATGAATCTCTTTTCAAATTGTATCGAGCAGGTGTATGTGTACGGGTATGGAGACAACCTCATGAATCCATGGACTGTGCATGTCAGCAGGGGACTGTTAAAGCTGGTGGAAGCTCTGTAATAGTGTGGAGCGTGTGCAGTTGGAGTGATACGTCTAGATACGACTCTGAAAGTGATACGTACGTAAGCATCCTGTCTGATCACCTGCACCCATTCACGTCCATTGCGCATTTCGACGGATTTGGGCAATTCCAGCAGGACAATGCGACACCCCACACGTCCAGAATTGCTACAAAGTGGCTCCTGGAACACTCTTATGAGTTAAACCACTTCCACTGGCCTCCAAACTCCTCAGACATGAACTTTATTGAGAATATTTTGGGTGCCTTGCAACGTGCTGTTCAGAAGGGATCCCCACCCTCTCGTACCCTTGGACAGCGCCGCAGGATTCGTGCTCTCATTTCCCTCCAGCACTACTTCAGACACTAGTCGAGTCCATGCCACGTAGTGTTGGGCACTTCTGCGTGCTCGCGTGGATCCTACACGATGTTAGGCGGGTGTACCAATTACTTTCGCTCTTCAGTGTAGTTTAATCTTTATTTTCACTTACTTCTGTGAAGAAGTAATGGTATCTGTGTGTTCAATGTCGATTAACTTAATCTGGGTATTGGTGTATTTTTCATATGACTTTGCAACGATAACCAGAAGCAGAGTGTCGGGCCTCTGGCGACTGCTTCGGTTAGTGTTGTATTTCTTGTAGTATAGACGAACGCAGATTAAAGATGGACAGGGACTATGATGTTGTTTGTGGACTCGGGGGGAAGTGGCCAACGTCAACATGCTTCATACTCTAGCCCTTTGATTGGAATGCTTTCACATCAGAGATGAATATTTTGACACTTCTGCCAGCCTGGGATCCCTGATGTCGCGACACCTAGCGATATGATAGTGAGGCTAACAGCGGCGGGGTTACGAAATCTGGACAAAATGCGTAAGTGAGTACTTGCTGCACGTCTGCACCTTACGCCTTGAAAACTTTACTTATCAATGCTATACTCATCTTTACTATTTACAACAGACTGGCAACGCTGGGATAACTTTAGATTTAGCGACTGTAGAAATCACGTGATCTTGAGGCGAAGAACTCGCCGAGCAATCTTCGGAGTGCATTTACATCCAGAAAGGAAGTACGTTGTAGGTTGTTCGATAGAGAGCCGAAAAGGTGAAAACCTCAGGCCACAAGATAAGGTGGATAAGGTGGGTGCGGAATGACTTGCAAACACAACTCCTATATAGAGTTTTTTTGTCAGTCTTGCCAGGGTGCGGGCTAGCTTTATCGTGGAATAGCATCACTTCACGCAGTCTTCGAGATCGTTGTTCTTGGACTGCGTTGTATGACGTCTCAGTTGTTGACAATAAGTGTTAGCAGTGACGGTTACACCTCGGGCCAGCAATTCGTAGTCCACTACACCGTCGCTGTTCCACCAAATGCAGAACATTATGTGTTGTGTATGCGCGCAGGTCTTTGTGCGGGGAGTTTGTTTGGGATCAACCATTTCTTTCTTTCCCTTATGTCATCGTAAATGCATCATTTGACGTCACCAGTAACGATAAACGATAGGAATGGTCGGTCTTGTAAGCGAGGAAAGTGATGAAAGCAGAAGTGCGGATAGGACCACCTGCTGACATTTGTGGTTTTGGCTTAGACAATGCGGTACGCATACACCAGATTTTTGAACCTCCGCATTGCATGGAAATGTCATGCGATGGCGGAATGATCACAGTTCATATTTGCTAGTTATGTGAATCATTGTGGATTAATGTGTTTAAAGGGTCTTCAGTCAAACCTGAAGGTCTTCCTGAACGTGGAGAGTTACTAGTGTCAAAAATATCCTCCTCAAAATGAAAACACGATTTTCCTGCTGTGCTGTGTCCAGTGGCATTATCCCCATGCACAACACAAATGTTTCTGGCTGCCGCCGGTGCTGTCACACCTCTACTGAAATCAAGCAGAAGAATATGTGGAAAAAATTTCGATTTCTCCACTTGGCACTCGATTTTTCTATGTCCACAGATCCGCTCACTATCTCCAAACGACAAAATAACAATATATGAACTCATAGCAACAGTGAACTACAAATAAAACATGGCAATGGATAGATAAATCCTTAGCAACCTGAATACGACCATACGAAACGAAAACACTACAAACTTATCCACCAGTCTAATACATTTGAGCCAGCACGGAATGCTTCAAACAGCGAACGATATTCTTGATAGCTCCGGGCAAGTGGAGAAGGTGGGGTTGCTGGTAGGGAGCTCCAGCGTTAGGAGAATGACGAAGCCCCTTATGGAAATAGCGGCAGGTCGGGAAACTAGGCCGGTGTTCACCTTGTTTCTTGGCGGGGCATTTCGTCTGAGAGGTGAAGGAGACTCTGCCGCCGGCGATTGTGCGCACTGGGTGCACCCGGCTGCATATGTCAGCTCGAATGACGCCTGCCGCCGGTCGTGGTTCTCTGGCCTGGTACCGAATAGAAAAGTTAAACGATTCTGCCACGATGCCGGATGCCGTCTTCTGTAACTCTGGAACGGGAGGGCCGCTCTTTATAGGGCACGCGTTCACTACATACAGAAGTGGCTACTAGTGCAGAAAAGTACGTGCGGCGTGCACATGTGTTTTTTTTAGCACAGACAAATTCCATCATAAGTCAATATTAGATATAATTTCATAAAGGGATAAATATCAGCCTCATTACTTAAACAGCGTAGCAGTCGTCACGGGAAATATGTGAAATGAAGTGCTAGTAATTAAGTACACTACCGTCTATGGGAAGGTCCCAGATCTAGTCATGCTTATAAATGCTGCTAATTCGCAAATAGTAATCGGCAAAGAAATCTGGCGGAAACGGGACGTTAAAACCAATTAATTCCGGTTGTAATGCGTGTGGGAAAGCGACTCTAGCGGAGGTGTCTTTACAGCCGTAAGTATAAGAGGTGAACAAAAAGTTTCCGTAAGAAGGCCGTACAGTCCAGAATCGGAATGACAAACAGGCAAAATCGCCATGAGCAGACGCAACAGGTTGAAGATGCTCATGTGGTAAAACACTGTGTCCTGATGCTTGAAGAGGTCTGTAACTACCTCCTGCACATCGACCTTCAAGGACTTTTTTAAGGGACCGAATGCGTGATAATCGATTGGGTAGGGATCAGGACCATAGGGCGGGTGCTCAAGTTGTCTCGCACTTGAGTCGGAATAACATCTGCGATACGATATTTGTGATATGGGATCGAGCGTAAACGTGAAGCAGCAGTGCCCCTGGACGCAATTTTCCACAACGATGGCTTTTTACCACACTCACGTCATAAAGACATGAATGCCACGCTAATACTTTGCCTACATCTTGGTGCTTGTATACACGTATCTGAGTCGCCCTACGTTGCATTTACACTGCAGAAACGTCCTAAGGCGGTACTTTTTGTTCACCCGTTACAATACGAAAATATGTGGTGAGGTTTGTAAACATTCCGAATGTGGAACACGTGAGGTGAACATGGATCAAATATCGTAAACGAATACTTTTATAGACCCCTTGCTTCAGCAGTAGTAGTGGCTGAACATTTGAGGGAAATTTGGGGAATATTTCGCGTGAATGTCTTATCCTAAAATTATCTTGAGCAGTTAATCAGTGAACCGACGCGTGAAGGTAACATCTTAGATCTTCTGTTGGGAGCAGACCCGAACTTTCCGACGTAGATAACGTGGAACAGGGAACAAGAGATCATTTAGTCTTTACGATGATATTAGGTTTACAGTCCAAAGCCTGGTCTGATGCAGCTCCCCATGCTACTCTACCCTGCGCAGATCTCTTCATCTACGAGTAACTACTGCAACCTACATACTTCTGAATCTGCTTACTGTACTCCTCTCTTGATATCCATCAATTGGTGACCCCTTTATTTCTCAGAATGTGTCCTACTAACCCATCCCTTCTTCTAGTCACTTGTGATACAAATTTCTTTGTTCCTCAATTCTATTCGATACCCGCTCATTAGTTACGTGTCGTGCCCATCTAATCTTCAACGTTATTCTGCAGCAGCACATTTAAAAAACTTCTATTGTCTTCTTGTATAATCTGTTTATTGTCCTTCCATACATGGCTGCACTCCATACAAATACTTTTAGAAAGGGCTTCCAAACACTTTAAACTGTACTCGAGGTTAACAAATTTCTCTTCTTCAGGAACGATTTTCTTGCCATTGTTAGTGTACATTTTATATCCTCCCTATTCGACCATCACAGGTATTTTGCTGCCCAAATAGCAAAACTCATCTACTAGTTCCAGTGTATCATTTCCTAATCTAATTCCCTCAGCATCACCTGACTGAATTCGACAATTTTTCATTATCCTCGGTTTGCTTTTGTTGAGTTTCATCTTGTATCCTCCTTTCAAGACACTGTCCATTTATTTCAACTGCTCTACCAAGTCCTTTACTATCTCTGACAGAATTAAAATGCCATTGGCAAACATCAAAGTTTTTATTTCTTCTGTCTGGACTTTAATTCCTACTTCAAATTTTTATGTTGTTTCCTTTACTGCTCGCTTCAACTCAAAGATCGAAAAACATAGGGAATAGGCTACAACCCTGTCTCACTCCCTTCTCAACCACAGCTTCCCTTTCGTGTTCAAAAATGGTTCAAATGGCTCTGAGCACTATGCGACTTGACTTCTGAGGTCATCAGTCGCCTAGAACTTAGAAATAATTAAACCTAACTAACCTAAGGACATCACACACATCCATGCCCGAGGCAGGATTCGAACCTGCGACCGTAGTGGTCGCTCGGTTCCAGACTGAAGCGCCTAGAAACGCACGGCCACTCCGACCGGCCCTTTTGTGTTCCTCGACTGTTACAACTGTTGTCTGGTTTCTGTAAAACTGTAAATAGCCTTTCGCTTCCTGTATTTTACCCCTGTCACCTTTATAATTTGAAAGAGAGTATTCCAGTCAACATTGTCGAAAGCTTTCTCTAAGTCTATAAATGCCTTTCCTTAACCTACCTTCTTGAGAAGTCATACGATCAGTATTGCCTCGCCTGTTCCTACATTTCTCCGGAATCGAAACTGATCTTCCCTGAGGTCAGCATCTGTAAAGAACCGCGACTTGTTAAAATGGTAGCTTGGTAATTTTCATGCCTGTCAGCACCTGCTTTCTGTGGAGTTGGAATTATTATGTTCTTCTTTAAATCTGAGGGTATTTCGCCTGTCTCATACATCTTGCACCCAGATGGAACAGTTTTGGCATGGCTTGTTTCGACTTAGGTCTTTCAGTGTTCTGTCAAATTCTTCACGCAGTCATATCTCCCATCCCATCTTCATCAACGTTCTCTTACATTTCTATATGTTGCCCTCAAGTACATATCCTTTGTATAGACCCTCTATACACTCCTTACACTTTTCTGCTTTCCCTACTTTGCTTGGGACTTGTTTTACATCTGAACTCTTGTTCTTCATATAGGTGTTCTCTTTTCTGAAAAGCTCTTTTTAATTTTCCTGTATGTGCCATCTATCTTTCCCCCTTACATTTGTGCTCTAGCCATTTGTGCTCAGCCATTTTACACTTCCTGTCAGTCTCGTTTTTTAGACGTTTGTATTCCCTTTTGCTGCTTCATTTACTCCATTTTTGTGTTTACTCCTTTCATGAATTAGATTTAATATATCTTCGGTTACCCAAAAATGTCTACTAGGGCTTTTCTTTCTTACCTACATGAGCCTTTGCTGTCTTACTTGTTTCATCTGTCAGAGCTACCTATTATTCGTCTACTGTATTCCTTTCCCCTACTCTTGTCAATCGTTCCCTCTGTTTCTCCAGTTTTAATCTACATTTCATAACCAATAAATTGTGGTGTGAATCTGCGTTGGCCCTGGAAATATCTTACAATTTGAAATCTGGTTGCGAAATGTCAATCTGAAACCTTGCGGTGTCTCCCGGTCTGCTTCACGCACATAACTTCCTTTCATGATTCTTAAACCAAGTAATAGCGGTGATTAAATTATGCTATTTGCAAAATTCTACCAGTTGGCTTCGTCTTTCATTCCTCCCCCACCCCCACCCCTGTCCCTATTCATCAACTATTCTTCCTTCCCCTACTATCGAATTCCAACCCCCCTTGAATATTAAATTTTCGTCTGCCTTAATTATATAAATAATTTCTTATATCTCATCATACACTTCTTCAATCTCTTCGGCATCTTTGTGGCTAACTGACAAACAAATCTGCACTACTGTGGTGAGGGTGCGATACTCGTCTCTCTCGGCTACAATAATGCATTCACTATGCTGTTCATAGAAGCTTACCCACGTTCCTGTTTTTTTTTATTATGTCGTTGTATTATCACAATACGGCTGTTTATAGGAATGTGAAGGACGTAGAAAGAAATTTCTGCTTAGCAAGTGCCAAAAGAAACAGATTTCAGATTACCTGAGCCACCAACGTGAAATGTTGAGCATAAATGGACATACTTCAGGAATATTGCACAATACGCCTTGGAAAGGTATGTGCCGAACAAAACTAGGGATGGGAAAGACACGTCGTGGTTCGACAGAAGTTTTAGAACTCTGCTCCGATAGCTGAGTCAGATGGTTCAAATGACTTTAAGCACTATGGGACAACATCTGAGGTCATCAGTCCCCTAGACTTACGTAAGCCTAAGTAACCTAACGACATCACACACATCCATGACCGAGGCAGGATTCGAACCTGTGACCGTAGCAGCCGCGTGGTTCCGGACTGAAGCGCCTAGAACCACTCGGCCACAGCAGCCGGCTATCCCAGATTTAAACCTTGTCAACCAGTATATTTATACCCCATATGCCGTGGAAATGTCATGAAGCTAAAATTAGAGAGATTCGGTCTCAAACACGGACTTATCAATCAATAATCGTTCTTGCTTCATATCATTCGCGAATAGAATGGGAAGGAGAGGGGGGGAGGGGGGAATGACAGTGTACGCACACTCCGCCTCACACATCTCGCTAGCGGAATAATGGAGTAGATGTAGATGCTGGTATAGGCGAAACGGTAAATAATCCCTTGCGCAGTGGCCGAACGGTTCTAGGCGCTACAGTCTGGAACCGCGCGACTGCTCCGGTCGCAGGTTCGACTCCTGCCTCGGGCATGGATGTGTGTGATGTCCTTAGGTTAGTTCGGTTTAAGTAGTTCTAGGTTCTAGGGGACTGATGACATCAGATGTTAAGTCCCATAGTGCTCAGAGCCATTTGAACCAAGCCAATCCCTTGCGAGTACATTCTTTACGACCGCGCGACGTAAACCCATTCAGTTTCTTTGCTGTTGATTACGTACAAGACTCATTTTTGCGTTCCCGTTATCAAGAGATATACCAGAAATTCGAAGCCGAATCAGTACCGCGTCGGAAAGACAGATATGGGTGCCTTACAGGGAGTGTGAGATGATGAATTCGAAAATGCAAAAGAAGTAAACGTGATACCTTTAGAGAACTTTTAATAAAAAACTTCTTCCATGTGGTCACCTATACTTTGAATGATAGGTCGAAAAGCACAACGCATTTCTGTAAAGAACTTCAGACATATTCGATAACTCTGCATGTATTACTGTAATGGTCAGAAGCTGCCCTAAAAAAAAAAAAAAAAAAAAAAAAAAAAAACCGTGACTGGAGACACGAATGATCCAAAATAAGAATTCACCGGAGACTTTGTATTAATTTCGCAGCTCCGATGTCTGAGAAGTTACTAATGTCAGCCACCAGGTGCGAAGAGTTTTCGAGGCCGCCTCTGACCACCCCTTGACGCCACAGTTCCACAAAGCGCGCCCTCGGTCGCGTGATTATGTGCCGCTGTCCCACGTCTGCGCTGTCACTCCTTTCCAGTGTCACGGCCGGTAGCCGGTGCTTTGTTCAAGCGAGTGTAGAACGTGCGCCCTCGAGGAAACGTCCTTAGCTTGTCAGTGCGCCGCCACATTCTTTATACAATAAGTGCTCCACTGATTACGGCGCTTCATTATCGCCCTCTGGATTTAAACAGGACTATTTTTAATTCATTTATTGATTTATTTAGTCTGGCAAGATTGTGGCCGCCAGAAACTCTCTTATATCTATCAGGGTGGTCTACATATTTTACTTTACATGGATTAAGATAACCATGCTATACGTTACACCTAATGTGGAATACAATGTTTGTAAATTACTATGGTGCAGAAATAATCTCAGTTTACTGTCGTTAATTAGAGTTGCAACAATAAAGACAACCTACGGATAGGTAGATTTGAACTTTTAGCGCTAGCAGCAATCGTTATGGCAAAAAAGGGTACAAGAGGGACAGAACAAGGGATCTGATATAACCAGTGAACAATGGAAATGGAAAATATTCTAAGTGCCAAATACCACATTTGTCAGAAGAATAAAAAAACAGTGTATCTCTTTTTGTGCAGAACTTATTTGTATTGAAAGTAACTGAGAAGATATTCCGATACCACCGAATTATGCTGTTCACCTAACGAATGGAAGTAAATTATCAGACAAGTTGAAAAATAAATGATTTATTTAGAATTTGGTAGTTACCACACCAGGAATCATAAATTTCAAGAACCCTGAGAGCGAGGTCGTCCTTAGCTGGGCGCAGCATCTCCTTTATCTGCTTGATTGGTCGGAAAGTAGGTCTATTCTCTCTTTGTCGCAAGGCCTCGCCTATTTTTGTAGATGTAGCACCGGAGAAGGAAGAAACACAGTAGATAAATTGTCACGCCATTTTCCAACTTTTTCGCGTTTTTATTTATTAACGAGTTCTCGATTCTCAGGAGAGAAAGAGAGTGAGAGAGAGGGTGTGTGTGTGTGTGTGCACTGAATTGTGTCCGTTCTTACGGCAGCGGTGGCACCACGAATTCAGAAACGTTAATCTCTGGCATTATGACGAAATGATGACTTGCGACAACCAATCACAAGCCGGCTGTTGGCTTGAATGATCACATCAGCAGCCACGGCAGTCAGCTGTTCTTGCCGACGACGGTGGGTTTCGTCGAAAGCTCAAGATTTTATCCTGATTTGACACAAGTAAAACGGGGCTGTTGTATACAAGGATGTTATTGATATAAATTGAAGTCTCGTCCTCGAAGCTGTGACATGATGGTTTCACGTCATATCACACGGTTCTGCTTTGTACATCATAGTATAAACAATGATTCACATTGTTTCAGTAGTTTTTATGAGTAGACAAAGCGGCAGTACGGTGCCGTTCCTTCCTTTGGTGTTGCAACTAAATTTAACAGCAGTTAAAGTTTTTAATATAGGTCATAATTCAGACTATATGATGTTATCCACTAGTTGGCATTCGGGGCGATACTGAAAAGTATGGATTTGCGAATTTAACAAATCATTGTTTACAGAGCAGTGCTTTCGGAAGCTTAATATTGCTTACACAATAACATTGCAAGTAAAGTAAAATGTAATTGACCTGTGTATTTATTTCTTTGATATAATAAATGTTGTTTTGGCTCGTTTGGTTTGGATATCACAGCAACACTTTCAAGATATTTCTTTATTTACATGTAACATATATCATATCCCAGTTCATCATTCTTTCATTTACAGACTCTTCTGGATGGGATACCGTGAAATTTCCTTTCAGACATCTATACACTCTACTGCACTGCACTACACTACACTCTACTCACAGTTGCTTCATGGCCAGCTGAAGGCTCATGACAAGTTAAGTTCTGTGTGCTGTAAGAGCGGAATGGGGGTGGGGGTGGGGATGGGGAGTGATGTATTAGGGGAGAGGGGTACTGATACTCTATCTTCTTTTTTTGCTTCCTTCCTTTTCTCTTAAATTTGTGTTTTATGACAACGCATTTGTGTTCTTTAGGTCACTGACTGTTGTATTTTCTTTAAGGCCTCCGGTATCATAAAGGCTTTCTGGAAAACGAGCGGCGCGGAGTGGCTGCGCGGTTTAAGGCGATGTGTCACAGATTGTGCGGCCCCTCCCGCCGGAGGTTCGAGTCTTCCATTGGGCATGGGTGTGTGTGTGTTGTTCTTAGCATTAGTTAATTTAAGGTAGGTTAAGTAGTGTGTAAGTCTAGGGACCGATGACGTTAGCAGTTTGGTCCCTTACGAATTCACACACATTTGAACATTTTGGAAGATGAGCATGTAGTTCCTTCCGTTATCTTAGTGAAGGACTTTGTTCCAGAATGATGGTGGCCTCCCTGTATTAGATGCTCTGCGAACCTTTGAGAGGTACACTCTCTTTCCAACGCCCCGATACGTATATTACACTAACTCATATTCGTGATCCAATGTATTGAAATTTTTTGGTTGCTTTTAAATTGTGCTTTTTGGTACCTTGTTTTTGAAGGACGTCACTGATTCTGTGTGTGAGCTTGTTTTAACACTTTACTGTGCGTCATGTTTTGTTTCCTTTGCAGACAAATTGTTTTAGTGTGAAAGTATTTGGAGTGCTATATGCTTGTGTTCGTGATTTTTCTATCTTTTATTTCTAGTTTTCTGTTTTGTTGTGTTACTCGTGCACTGCTTTGCTATTGTAACCGTTGCTAAAGTTATAGTGATGATTGTCATCTGACATCGATAATTATCATTACTGAAAGGTTTTCTATGCAGGATGATATGCATAATGGCTGCCACTCTTATAGACGACAGGAGAGTTTTTGACGAAGAGAGGAGGAAATTAGTGTTTAACGTCCCGTCGACAATGAGGTCATTAGAGACGGTACACAAGCTCGGTTTAGGGAAGGATGGGAAGAAAATCGGTAGTGCGCTTTTAAAGGAACCATCCTTGCATTTATCTGAAGCGCTTTAGGGAAATCACGGAGAACCTAAATGAGGATGGTCGGATGCGTGTTTGAACCGTTGTCCTTCCGAATGCGAGTCCCGTGTGCTAAACACTGCGCCGCCTCGCTCGGTTGTAGACTGATTATCAAGATATCTGTTTTCTTGCTGAAAATAATGCTGTGGCCTTTTGTAATTTTGTGGTCAATAAAATATAATGTTTTACTGATTTCCTTTACATTAAGAATATTGTGTATTATTTGAGTGTGTAAACTAGTTTTTTTCTGTGTTTTATTCATGTTAACAAATATATACCGGTATACGAGCTTCCATTTATTTGTTTCTGAAATGTCTGAGACTATTCTTGAGCTGGTGCGTTTCTGGCGCCAGTTGCCATAGATTATCATTTTCAAGTTTGATTCGACTTCGATGTTGATTGCTCTTCTTCATATCTTTGGCGGTGGGCATTTAATTGCAGTGCGTTCGTTCTGGGGTGTCTCTTGAGTAGGTATCCGCGGTGTGAGGTGCAGTGGCGTGGGACTGTGTACGTAGGCAGCACGCGGAGAGGCCGAGTCGGCACGATGAAGGAGCGTGGCCAGCCGCTACGGCTTGTTTAATTGTGCAACGCCGATCCATTGCCCATGATGATTTGGTTTTCCTAGAGGTTGGAAGGACAAGTACCTTCGAGTCTGTTACAAGCTACACAGACCGAATGAATTTGAGTCGTCGAGTTGCTTCTGTGGGTTGCGTGCATCTTAACTGAACATCCAAGTGTACTAAAAACAATTTGGAATTGTTCTAGTTGTTTATCACGGAACTCGGTGTCGAGACTTGTTACTTGACGGCAGTTAAGGAAGTGTGGCTACGTCCAACAAACCGACATGAAGCATGACTAAATACGTAGCTAGAAGTGCAACGAATAGTGCGTAAGTCGGTGTCTGGCGTTCCAAGCCATGTCGAGATATTTATTTGATTCTACCTTCTAGTTCATTATTGTAGTTTGGCGTTTAAATGGGTGCCGAGATCATTCTTGCCATATAACTTTAGGACATTATTTTAGTGGTCCTTTTGCGAATTGGTTAATCGCATTTTGAGGGCGTGACTAGCCAAGTAACTGACGGTTGCTGATTTCATTGAAAGTATTGATCACCTGTTCTCTAGACAAGATTGTGTATCTCATGCCTCAGAATATTGTCCGCCGCTGATGTGTTTTGTGTTGCAGATAATTGGCAGTGGTCTACGTGAGCAAACTGGGAGCAGAGTACCACGGTGGCAGAGTGATATTTAAGGCCCTGCCCCCCCCCCCCCCCCCGCCACCCCCGACCACCCTTTACATCTCGGGTTATGTTGTTACTGTCTTGTGATTCCATCCTTCCCGCGAAGAGTTATGATGTCTGAAGTTCAATTGCAGTGCAAAGTAGAGTACATTTCTATATCATTTGCTGTCTCGTGGATCTCTTTTATTGTTTAAAATCCTTTGGTGTGCTCGCGTCTATCACTAATTCACACGCAGTATTGAAGCGGTCTCATTTTAGGGGATATTTTCATAGGTCATGTTCTAGTAGTAACGATTTTAACAACATTGTTGATCAATCTACTGAGTTAAGTAAACTTGAAAATTTGTTTGGTCAAATTAAAGCACCTCCTTAGTCGTGGAAGTGATTTTATTGTAATAAAGCTTTTAGGAAGAGTGTTTTATTTAGGAAAGTTTCCTAGCCAAATCTTACAAGGTCTGTGTTCTGTCACGTATTGTATTCTTTAGCTGACTGGAAGTAGAGTTCTGATATGAATCTTGTGGATATTAGTTCCATCTAAGTAATGAAGTTTACCTGAGTCAGTTTAACTAGTAATATTCAAATTTCAAGTTTTTGTGGATCTTGTTCTAGTTAAAGAAATTTGTTCGTGATTTGTCCAAGTGATCTGGCTTTATAAAGCAATCGCCTTTGCATTATTGTTATGATTACAATATGATATAAGCTTTATGATTGTAATAAAGAAATATGTGGCAACTACAACGGATTACTCCTGTATTTCGGTGTGTCCTTGAGATCCACATTCCAATTCTTTTCGCCTTGTGGTCCTTGAAAATATTTGCCAATTTGTGTGTAATGCATCTTTTCACTACGAAAGGTTGTTACTGTTGACAAAATGACGTGTTGTATTGAATATGATCATACTGCATTATTATTTATATCGTTTGTATGGGTGCTTCTGTATCACAGTAATGGGAATTGATCAGTTTCTTGTCAGTTTTCCTTGTGTAATCTATTCTACGAACTCAGTTCGTATTTCAGGATAGGTATCTTGTACATAAAAGAATACCACAATTTTTATTGAGAGGATTTGTGTGTCTTACATTTTTTTGGATTAACTGTAAGATATTATATAGACGTTCGTTCGTTTCCTTATTGAAATTTAGGCTTGGAAAGAAAATAATATAAATTACATTTTAGTGAATTACGATGAAATGACTTGACACTTGAGAGTGCTTTGAAGATACTCGTCAGCTGAGGAAGAGTTGTCTAACAGGAAATGCTTTCATTCATTACATCACATTGCCCCACAGAATTATAACATGGTCAGGAATGTTTTCGAACATTTGTTTCTGACTGTTCTCTGTATCTTGAGCCTTATAGAAATAATTTTTGGTCCTGCTATTATATATGTGCATAGTAAACCTAGATACCAGGTTGTCACCGGGTGACAGGAATTTATACTGGAGAAATGGTTAAATAAGATTTTACAGACAGTTACATACTACAGTGGTAGCAGAGGCAATAATGGTGCAGGTGGACCGTAATAGTGGCAGTTTTAACAGTCGTGACAGTAATAGCACTTGTGACAGAGTGGTCAGTGTAGATGGCTGCCATGCGGAAGACCCTGGTGCGATTTCTGGTACTGCCAAAGATTTTTGCTTGCTGGAAGGACTAGCACAGAGTGTAACAAAACGGCAGGGAGAGCGGTGTGCTGACAACATGACCCTCTACACTGCTTCCGCAATTCACCGCAAGGAAGAGGATAACACGGCGGCCTGTCGACATTACTTAGGTCTTCAAGACCTGGTCGAGGAGCTTTTCTAACAACAGAGTTATCAAAATTTTATTTAAAGTGAATGCAGATGTACGACTGTAGACAGTAGATACGACCTGTTGTAGAAAATTATACTGCAGAGTAAATAAACGAAGAAATTAATGTGCGCATTGGAAGTATTTTTACGAGAAAACTACTGTAACGACTTCATAATATCTGGTCGATTTTCAACAGCAAAAATTTGACCTTTGCCCGCTTTTCGCGACCGGTGGACAGGTGGCCCTGTTGCCAGAGACTCCTGCTGTGGCGTATGCAAAGTGGCTTGGAGCTGAGTCGACGGCGAGCTTTTACGTGCGGAATTGTTCAGGAAGTGATTGCTCGCTTGGGAGCCGTGGTAGCCTCGACTGCTGCTGTTGTCGTTCTGGAACGTGGCCGAGGGAAATAACAGGTGATGCGGGACTTCCATGATGGCGGTAAGTTTATCTTCTTTCTGCATTAGCGGTGCGGATGAGACTTAAAGGTGGAGGTTTCGTTTTGTTACCTTTAATTGCCACGATAGTTTGCCGTCCGGTAAGTTGAAACGACCGAACTGTACCTGCCGGTCGTCGTGTCATCTTCAATCCACAGGCGTCACTCGATGCGGATATGGAGGAGCGTCAGGAAACCGCTCTCCTGCCATATGTCAGTTTACGAGACAAGAGCCGCTACTTCTCAGTCACGTAGCTCCTCAGTTTGCCTGACAATGGCTGAGCGCAACCCACTTGTCTGCAGCGCTAGACAGACCGGATGATCACCCGCTCAAGTGCTAGCCAAGCCCGACTGCGCCTAACTTCGGTGAACTGACGGGAATCGGTATTACCACTGCAGCAAGGCCTTTGGCTCTGTAAATATAAGAGGTAACAGAATTAATATTTGAATTACAGTGTGGTGTTTACATGCAAATGTGAGCAAGATATTTAAAAAATTGGACTGGTAGGTCAGAACCTTGTGTTTTATGTTAAGCCGACCTGAATATAGTTAAGAAAAATTTTACCTGTATTATGTGTTGTTTTTTACTGTTATGATTATTCTAAAACCTTGCCCCAATGAAGGTAAATTGTGACCTTATTTGCGAGTTATAATGGGCCTGTAAAATGGACATGGTAGACGCCGGTTGGATGTGGCAATCTAGTTGCGTAAGACAAATTGCAAGTATCAATCGAAATTTTAGTTGATCTGCATCCTAGGCATCAGCAGATCGTTATCTTATTCTTATTCTATTGTAGCTGAATTTAATTTTCTAAACCACCTTAGTCGCCCTCATTGTCATTATTAATTGTGGCGTTGTCACCGAATTGACAGTTCAAAATGTTGTTGTAATTATTAGAAATTTGGGTGTCTCATATTCCTGTCATAAACTGTATTTAAGAGTTGCTGTAGCAGGCAGTACCACGGGCATGCAGCTTACACCTATCAATGTTTGTCCTGCGGTAAATACGTTTGGAGTTGGATGATTGCTGGGACCGCTCAATGGGCCATATTTTCGCGGTGCGATTATCTCTTGGCAATCCAGCCGTGTGGGCGCCGTGTGTCGTGTTATATCTTGTGCCCGTGATACTCCCGTTTACCGTTCGCCGCTTTTAAACTTAAGTTATATCGTGTTTCAATAACCAATATACACTTCGGTAAATTATACTATCAAAAAAATGGCTCAAATGGCTCTGAGCACTATGGGACTTGACTTCTGAGGTCATCACTCCCCTAGACTTAGAACTACTTAAACCTAACTAACCTAAGGACATCACACACATCCATGCCCGAGGCAGGATTCGAACCTGCGACCGTTGCAGCAGCGCGTTTCCGGACTGAAGCGTCTAGAACCGCTCGGCGACAACGGCCGGCTAATTACACTATCCTTCCCCTTAGAGCCTACTTAGTCTTTCTGCGTTCAGATCACTCTTGATACTTGGGTGGAGTAATTAAGCGTTGTTTGTGTTTTAGAGTTGTTCCACTTCAGGAGTCTGGATTTAACTTTAGCTGTTTTGGGCTATTCTAGTGTAACTAAAATTTATGAAGAGGGGTCTTCTAAGTTCAGGGTTGAAGGCCTCTGAACCTGGTTATTCAGGGCTGAAAACGTCGTGAATCTTTGATATCACTGCATTTTACTTAGTATAGGGAGTTATTTGTTTCTGAAAATTTAAATTAAATGCCTGCAGTGTAAATTCTTACTATTTAATATTCATTGGGTTGATTATTCTTTATCTTAAAATTTCTATAAAATTGTACTTAATAAGTGTGAAATTGTGTAAGGAAACTTGTGCTGAAAATTTAACCTGGACGCCCGCTCCACAGATCCTCTCGATTTAATTATTGCTCGGGCTGATTATTCATTATTTTAAGAATTCTGTAAAATTGAATTTAACTCATTTGATAAACTGAAAACGGTGAAAGGCGTTGCAAATAAAGTTGAATTTGTGGCCCGATCCTTCCACCATGGTTTTCCTTAAATTTGTTTAAGGGGCTGCTGAGCCGTTACAATGGCCTCTAACTGCGAAATTCTGGTCTGTATCAAATCTCAATTTGTCATCATATCTATAGGACAGAGTACACGCAGTTGGAGAGGGCTGGTGGGAATATCTCTGACGGAAAACTGCCCTGGAATTGATTACAGCAAACTAAAAGTTCTGGCACACACATCGAATTATGAAAATTCGAATGGATGGATTAATTAATCGCGACTTCGGCCACAACCTCAGCACAATTGGGAAGCTACAATTGTATTAATTATATGTGGAAGAGACGTACTCAGTAACAACATCGAACAAAAGAAGTTAAAATTTCCTGCACACTGATACGCATCGTTCTTGTTGTTTCTTTTTATTTAGACGTTACAGCCCAGTGTGCAGCCCCAAACGCCTGAATAGGAAACTGTACAGGAATTATGCAGTAGCAGCATCGAAGAACTTTTAACTTCATCAACAACGGCCGCTAAATTCTTTTACATAAAACTGAGCAAATATCAGATGGAGGAGACACACCAGCTGATACTCTACTCATTGCTGCATCGCTGATAGAGACTTCAGGCAGAGCAGTGGCCACGACCACAGAGGCAAACGGCGTAAGGACATCACACACACCCATGCCCGAGGCAGGATTCGAACCTGCGATCGTAGCGATCGCGCGGTTCCATACTGAAGCGTCTAGAAAAGCGCTTCCACAGCGGCCGGTCGGATGAAACAGCTATGGACCTGCCACGAGAGGCTAGTAGAACTGGGCTGAAAACCCTGGGCAGAAACCCCCTGCTCTCCCATAGGTAGGCCTTTTGTCGTCACACAATTGGCTCTGTGATCGTTTTCCTAAATATTGTGTCCCATACTCCTCCAGTGAGTTAATTTCTCATTACTAACATCGTTAATGATTTTCCGATTATGTATGAATATACCTCTACTGCTGAGTGTTGAAAAGCGAGCGTGTACAATATTCAGTAACAATAGTTAAAAGAGAGGAAAAAAAACAGTTTGCTGTTTACAGGCAAGCCAGTTCAGTCTTATGGAGGGTTATGTTCATCGTGCATGGTACAATGAACTTTTCGATGAATGTACTGTGCTTGACAGACTCAGTGTCCAGCAATAAGCGGACGAGCACCTCTGAGAAACTGAAACGTTGAATGAGATGGCAGTTGGAAGGTTGGTTGGTTCAAAAGGAGGGGAAAGGGGCCAAACTACGAGGTCATGGGTTCCTTGTTCCCAGTAGAATAATTACCCAAGGGAAAGAAGAAAACAAAGAAGACGTACGGCACAATAACAGGAGAAAGGAAGAACCAGAAGAACGATAGAAGGAGACCAAACACTACAATGGACAAAACAGGACAAGAAAACCACAGAGAGGCGCAAGAAACAGGGAGAGGAGACTAAATACAGGAAAGCAAATTACCATGGCTGGCTGACCATGAGAATAAAAATGGAGAAGCCAACCACTCCGCAAAACATTAAAACCGCCACCCTACAAGCCCTAGGGTGGAGGACACAGAAGGACAAAGGACATGCGCTTAAACTCAGATCAAATGATAAAATGCACCCTCACGAATGAAACGTAAAACTAAAGCTGCTCTTGAGGCATTGTCGCCCAACACCAAAGGTATGGTGTTGGAAAAGTTCAAAGTCCGCCACAGAGCAGCTAAAAGTGGGCAGTCCAGCAAGAGGTGAACGACTGTTGTTTGGGAGCCACAGCGACACTTAGGTGGGTCCTCGCGACACGGGAGGTAACCATGTGTGATCCACGTATGGCCAATGCGGAGTCTACAAAGGACAACTGATTCCATGCGAGAAGCCCACAGGGAAGATTTCCACACATTAGCAGTCTCCTTAAAGACATACAGTTTGTTGTGCACACTGCCATGCCACACCGTCTCCCAAACCCGAAAAAACCTTGCAGCCTAAGACAGAACGCAGGTCAGTTTCAGAGATGCCCATCTCCAGTAGCAGTTTCCGCGTAGCCTGTTTGGCCAGCCTGTCAGCAACTTCGTTGACTGGGATTCCGACGTGTTCTGGGCTCCATACAAACACCACTGAACGACTGGACCGTCCCAGTGCAGAGATGGACTCCTGGATGTTGGCTGCCAAAGTGTAACGAGGATAGCACTGGTCGATAGCTTGTAAACTGCCCAGGGAGTCTGAACAAAGAAGCAACGAGTCACCAGAACAGGAACGGACGTACTGAAGTGCACGAGATATGGCCACAAGTTCTGCAGTGAATACACTGCTGCCAGCGGGTGAGGAATGCTGTTCAATATAACCTCTGTGGACATAGGCGAAGCCAACATTACAATCAGCCACCTAGCCGTCGGTGTAAACAACTTCAGAACCCCGGAAGATGTCAAGAGTCGAGGGGAAGTGACAGCAGAGAGCGGCAGGGTTAACGGAGTACTCAGGGCCATGCAAAAGGCCCAGACGAAGCTTCGGCCGAGGTGTAGACCATCGAGGTGTACGTGAATGGACCTCAAGTAGAGGTGGTAAAGGGAAGGACTCCAGTTTGAAGAGAAGCGATCGCACGCGAACCGCAATCGGGAGCCATGGCCTGGGCCGCCGATGCGGGAGATGAAACGCTGCAGGTGGAAAAAGGAGACGGCAATTCAGATAGGAGAACTACGAATGTGTGCAGCATAACTGGCAAGAAGTTGTGCACATCGGATCCGCAATGGAGGCACTCCGACCTCCACCAAGACACTTGTCACCAGACCCGTTCTAAAAGCTTCCGTCGCTAGGCGAACGCCACAGTAGTGCACTGGGTCGAGGAAATGCAATGCTGAGGGCGCCGCTGAACCGTAAACCAGACTCCCATAGTCAAGGTGGGACTGATCAAGGGCTCTGAAGAGCTGCAGCAGCGTAGAGCGATCTGCACCTCTGTTGGTGTTGCTCAGGCAGGGGAGACAATTGAGGTGCTGCCAGCACTCCCGCTTAAGCTGACGAAGGTGAGGTAGCCAAGTCAATCGGACGTCGAAAGCCAGTCCTAAGAATCGATACGTCTCCACTACAGTTACTGGATCGTCATTGAGATAAAGTTGAGGTTCCGGAAGAACGGTACGAAGCCGACAGAAGTACGAGTACATGCACACGACTTCGCGTCTGAAAACTGGAAGCCGTGGGCTAACCCCATGACTGTGCCTTGTGAATGGCTCCCTGCAGGCGCCGCTCAGCAACACCAGTACTGGAGGAGCAATACGAAATGCAGAAGTCATCAGAAGAGATAGAAGCGGAGACCGACGGCCCTACAGCTGCTGCTTGGCCGATGATGGCCATTAAAAATAGAGATACACTCAATACGGAACCCTGATGAACGTCATTCTCCTGAATACGGAGGGGAACAATGAAAGGCACCCACTTTGACACCGAATGTACGGAGCGACATGAATTTTGGATAAAAATCGCCAGCGGGCCCCAGAACCCCCCTCTCACAATGAGGGAAAGATATAATGTCTCCAGGTCGTGTTGCATGCTGTATGCAAGTCAAAAAAGACGGTTACTAGATGTTGGCTGAGCCGTGCGTGGCTCGTGTTCATGCCATCTCTTATTTAACATCTTGTTTTTTTTTTTTTTTTTTTTTTTTTTTACCGTCCTGCCACTTCGTTATGTTAATTTTCAATTACTGGTGTCACTGAGTTGCTGCCTTGTCTGCTCGTGAGCGGCAGCAGCAGCGCTAATCGATATAGGCCCTGCCGTATTATCTTTGCCGAACTGCTGTTACTTCCTGGTCGTTGTGTGTTTTGAGTTAGTTCGGACCTGACAGTGTTTCAGTTGGCTCCCGGCACAAGTTCAGTCGGGACGCGGCAGCAGTGAGGTGTGGACCGCCATGACTCGCCCGACGGTTGCCGACACAAATGATTGGAGTGGGAACGACTTTGGTTGGTTGTCGGTCGGTCGTCTTGCCGGACGACGTGTATTTGGCCGGCGATCACTTACGGGTTGGCTGTGCGTGTCGACTCGTGATTCGTTCCTGTTATTGTACAGGTACTGCCGTTAGCATTGTCTGGTTCTTCGTGAAAGTGTTCGTGAAACTGTGTGTAGTTTGTGTGATTTTTACTGACAAGTTATTTTAAATGTTGTCGGCGTTCTGGCTCTCAGTCGGTCGGTTGGCATGGAGGAGCGAGGAATTCTCGGCGGGGTGTAGTTTGTCCTGGCCCGCTGGTGGTCTACGTGGTGTCGGAGTGTGCGCCTCTGTTCCCATTGCTACGAGGTCTGTGGCTCACCGACCCTGGACACGAAATTTGAGTTTTTGATTTTACCTACCAGCAAGTCAAGACTCGTGACATTGTGCCGTTTGCAGTTCGTTGTCGGCTGTTAGGATATTCCCCCGAGTAACAACGTTATTTTCAAGATGGAAAATTCTAGACACCCTCCGGTAAATTGAAGTGCACCAGCGGAATCTTCTGCCTTGTGGCTGTTAACGTTCCGGTTACTAGTTTCGTCATCGTGTTGTTGCTGTCCAGCTCGGTGTGTAGTTTGACAGCTCCATGTGTGATTGGTTGTGGGCGCCAATATCTTCTACGTTGTTCCGTTGAACTCCCTGCTGTGGGCTGGTCGGGTGAAGTGGAAGTTATCTTGTCGGTGGGTTGTCATCAGATCGTGAATGGTTGGGACGACTGCCTGTCTCACCCAAGTGAGTGTTAGCGTTTGAATTCCAGGTCGAGCCTCTAACATCTGAGCGCCCTTGGGCGTACTGGTTTATTTTTTTAAAATTTGTTCTCGTTGTTTGTACTTGTATGGTACCTAGCTGATTTTTTAAAAAAAAATTATAGTTGTTTTGCTGTTGAGTTCTTCAGCCTAAATTAAAGAACTGTTTCACCCAAGACCTTTGGTATTTAAAAAAATTAATGTTATGGAGTTTTAAGTGTTAGGTCTTCAACCGAATTGAATTTAACTTGTTTACTTCAGCCCAACAAAAGAACTGTTAAATATAGGGCTTGCCTTTTGCCAGCCGAGCGGTTCTAAGCGCTACAGTCTGGAACCGAGCGGCCGCTACGGTCGCAGGTTCGAATCCTGCCTAGGACATGGATGTGTGTGAAGTCCTTAGGTTAGTTAGATTTAATTAGTTCTAAGTTCTAGGCGACTGCTGACCTCAGAAGTTAAGTCGCATAGTGCTCAGAGCCATTTCAGCTTGCATTTTAAATTTCTGATTACGCTTGCGTTTTAAGTTGTTGGCCTTCAACCATTTTTAAATTAAGGTGGCTTTCATCCGGTAATTAAGTCCCAAAGATTAAAGCTGTGTGGTAAAAAGTTTCTTTTTGGGCTCTTGTAATGTTTGATCAAATAATAAAGTTGTATGTTTGAGCGTAACTGACAGCCCCTTATTTTGCCCCTTTCCATAATTTATACTATTTGTCCTTTCCTGTGGGATAAGCGGGGCATATCATTGGAGTCTGGGAAAGGCTGTTCGGATGGCAGACTCGAGGGACACAAGATTATCAGTGGTAGAGCGACCCTGGCAAAACCGCCCTGAAATGGAGGCAGTAGGCCACTTGACTCCAGGACCCAACCCAACCGCCGACACCCTATACGTTCCAGTAGCTTACAGAGAACTTTGGCGAGGCTTATGGGCCGATAGCTATCCACATCAAGCGGATTCTTACTGGGTTTTAGCACCGGAATGATGGTGCTCTCCCGTCATTGAGATGGAAAGACGCCATTGCACCAGATCCGGTTGAAGATGATGAGATATCGCTTGTAGTCAGACGAGGGATGTTTTATCATCTGACTGTGGATCCGATCCGGCTCAGGAGCTGTGTCGGGGAAATGTGCAAGGGTGCTGATTGGTTCAAATGGCTCTGAGCACTATGGGACTTAACATCTGAGGTCATCAGTCCCCCGGAACTTAGAACTACTTAAACGTAACTAACCTAAGGACATCACACACATCCATGCCCGAGGCAGGATTCGAACGTGCGATCGTAACAGTCGCGCGGTTCCGGACTGCGCGCCTGGAACCGCTAGACCACCGCGGCCGGCTATAGATGTTTAAAACCAGACGCGCCTAGAACCGCTCGGCGACACCGGCCTGCAAGGGTGCTGAGGAGCTCCCATTCTGTAAGTGGGGCGTTATAGGGTTCAATGTGGCATGCAGCGAACGAGAGGACTTTCCTTTCCATCGGCCGTTTGATGGTGCGAGTGGCTGGGGGAGGGGTGGGGGCGGGGGTCAGTTCTCCGACGCAGAGGCTCGAGGATAGTGCTCAGCAAACTGCTCGGCAATCACGTTTGCATCGGTAGAGAGCACGCCATTGATGTTAACACCCTAATACATCTGTTAGGGTCTGGTACCCAAAAAGACATCTTTGTCCAGACTTGGTAAGGTGACGTATGACACCCAATGGTCGACACATTACTCTCCAAACACTTCATCGTTTTATAAGCAGGCGAATGTGGGTACAGAGCCGCTTAAAGGATATTAGGTGCTCTGGGTAAGAGTGCTACTTATGTCGCTGTAGAACTCGCCAACGCTCTTTAATTGCCTTTGCGACTTCCGGCGACCACCGAGGGACAGTCTTTCGCCAGGGCACCCTAGAGAACGAGGGATCGTGTTTCCCGACGTAGAAATTATTACTGTAGTGACCTGCTCAATCACAACATTAATGGCACCACGTGGGGGGATTCAATGGTGACAGTAGAGGTGAAGGCAATCCAGTCTGCTTTGCTTAAAGCCCATCTTGGTAGGCATCCGTGGGCGTGACGCCGGGGGAGTAACATGAACATGGGGAAGTGGTCACTACCACACAGGTCGTCTGTGCTTTACAGATGGGAGGAGTCCTGGGCTGCAAATTGATAAATCAATGGCCGAGTAAGTATCGTGAGGCACACTGAAATGTATGGCAGCCCCAGTATTTAAGAGGCGGAGGTCGAGATTGGACAGTAAATTTTCGTCTCTGTCATGGCCAGTAAGAATGGTACTACACTACAAGGGGTTATGGGCATTAGAATCTCCCCAAAGTAGGCAATGTTTAGGGAGTTGTTCAATCAGTGCAGCCAATATCTTCAGGGATACCACAAAATCTGGAGGGAGATACGCATTGCAGACAGTTATTTCCTATGTTGTCCACATCCTGACAGACACAGCTTCAAGAGGAATTAGAAGGAGCACAGGTCCACTACATACCGAGTTCACTACATAAACGTAAACTCCACCTGACACACTATTATATCCGCTATGGTTCTTGTAATATCCACTGTAGCTGTGAAGGACAGTGACTGCATTGCCGCGAACCAGGTTTCCTGGAGGGCAATTCAGAAAGCAGGAGTAAAGCTTAACAGCTGCCGTAGCTCAGCCAGGTGGTGGAAAAAAAATCCGAATTCCACTGGAGTATGACGTGATCGTGAGAATGGGAAGGAATGAAACACTCAATGAGGTAGTCTACGCCTCAGGGTCATCTACTGTCACCAACTTATTTCCTGAACAGACTATATCCATTGTATCTGAGGATCTGGCGAGATCTAGGTCCTCAGTGGATGCCAGGATCTTCACCTCATCCTCAGATGCAGCGCATGTAGGCAGTGGTGGTGTGGGTGCCACTGCAATTCCCTTGGTCTTGGGAGTCTTCTTCCTGGATTTCCCTCACTGATCCTTGGGTTTCTCTGCCTGGGAGGGTCTTCACTGATTCAGTCTCTGGGACTGGGGATGATCGTGAAGCCACTGGTGGGTGTCACCTTGGGTTTCTCCGGCTGGGAGGGCCTTCACTGATTCAATCTCTGGGGCTGAGGATGATCGTTAATCCACTGGTGGGTGTCATCTTTCCCACTAGCGGAAATCTGTGAAGGGAGTGACCCAAGGGACCCCTTCTGAGCGAGAGAAGCTGAAGAAGACTTAGGCATCTCAGGCTGATAAGCGAGGACTGGTGTTCCCGATGGTTGGGTGGACAGTGCTCCTGAGGTAGGTGGTGCAGGAGAGGGAAATGTCCCCCAACATCAAGGGGGCAGGTACAGTCTTTCAGCTCAGAGCTGACTGGAACTCGCGGAACTGATGGGGCTACATCTGTTCTTGTAGCGGCGGCATCAAATGAGGTCGTAGCCACAGGATGTAGGCGCTCAAATTTCCTCTTGGCTTCACTGTAGGTCTGTCGGTCTGTCGGTCCAGGGTCTTGTATTCCATGATTTTCCATTCTTGCTGTAAAATCCTGCAGTGAGAAAGGGGAATGATGCTCTCCGCAGTTGACACAGGTCAGAGGTAGAGCACAGGGAGTATTGAGATGGAATGGATGTCCACAGTCTCGACATGTGATGCTGGAAGTACAGTGGGAAGACATATGGACAAACTTCCAGCACTTAAAGCACCACATTGGGGGAGGGATGTACAGCTTGAAATCACAGTGGTAGACCATCACCATGACCCTCTTGGGTAATGTGTCACCCTCGAAGGTCAAGATGAAGGCTCTGGTAGCAACCTGATTATCCCTCAGACCCCGATGGATGCACCGGATAAAATGAACTCCTCGTCACTCTTAGTTGATGTGCAGCTCATCGTCAGACTGCATAAGAAGGTCCCTGTGGAATATAATACCCTGGACCATATTCAAGCTTATGAGGCGTGATGGTAACAGAAACATCCCCCATCTTGTCACAAGTGAGTAATGCCCGTGACTGGCCAGAAGATGCCGTTTTTATCAAGACTAATCATGACCACATTTTGGACAAGCACTCCACCTCTCCACACTTGTCCTCTAAATGCTTTACAAAAAAATGAGGCTTCATTGAGACAAAAGAGTCCCCATCAGCTCTCATACATATGGGCGAATATGGTTCACTGCTGTCTCTATCCTGGTGTTCCTCCCATGGTGTGGCCAGAGAGGGGAATGATTTAGAATCATACTTCCTTGCATTGTACTGAGACATGGAACATTTAGAGACTGCTGGTGTTAGATAACCAGCAAGTGATGACATGGTATGCTTCATCGCACATCATCCGCCCTGATGTCACCCACTCTGACCAGGGGCCCTCCTCACAGGCGTCACCTAGCCACAGCAAGGCCACCTGGCAGGATGGCCATTGCTGGGAGTACTCGGCGCAGAAATCTACAATGCATTGTGGGAGGACAATATGCGCCCAGGAAGGTGTCCATGCTCAAGAGATGGAGGATGAGTGGGGTTGCAATGCCACAACGAGAAAGTGGGCTAAAGATCTCAATGCACAATGGACACAGCACACCATGTAAGGTGCCCTTCCCCAATTGGCTCGCTCTTCAGGAAGATTTTGAAAAATGGAGGTCGAACCCAACAGGGGACCGTCACATAAACGCCAAATGGTGTGAGACTCCTTTTAGTCGGTTCTTACGACAGGCAGGAATACCTAGGAGCCTATTCTATCCCTCAGGTCCACAGGGGGGGAGGGGGGCTGGTGGAAGTTTTTAATTGAGCATTGGAGCCTGCTTGGAAAGTTCAGTGGGACACTTAATACTTTTTTTTTTGTTATCAGTCTTCTGAGTGGTTTGATGTGGTCTGCCATAAATTCCTTTTGCTGTGCAAACTTTTTCACCATAGAATAGAACATACAACCTACACTTCAGTTATTTATTGGATATATTCCAATCTCTGTTTTCCTCTATGGCTTTCAACCTCTACAGCTCCCTCTAGTACCATGTAAGTTATTCCCTGATGTCCTAACAATGTCCTACATCTTGTCCCTTCTTGTCAATGTTTTCCATACATTCCTTTCCTCACAAATTCTTAGGAGAGGCTCCCCATTCCTTATCAGTCCGCCTAACTTTCAGTGTGCTCTGTAGCACCATACCTCTTATGCTTCGATTCTCTTTTCGAGTTTTCTCACAGTCCATGTTTGACAACCGTATAATGATGTGCTCAAAATTTACATGCTGAATAATATCTTTCTCAAATTAAGGTCTATGTTTGATACTGAGAGAGAAGAAGTTACTGTCTCACCTATTTTTTGTACACGATAAATTAGTAAAGAGTCTGTTACAACCTACACACCGTGAGCATGACTCTAAAAGTTAACGACCTGAGCAGACGTTGATGGAGCCTGGTAAGGTGCTAAAAGCATGAGGTATTTTTATGGTTCTTAGTTCGAAGAAACGGCATGTTGGAAGTTGAAAGCAAGTTTTTGTATGTCCATCCTTTTGGCAGGAGGTCTCTGGGAAGACGAACGTTTACTACTGTGACATAATAAAACACCTACAGCCGTCCTTATGATTTTATTTCATTTTGTTGCAACCAGTTTCAATGCTTCAATGTGTCATCTTCAGGCTGTTGATGTAGTGCAGGTTAATATTATCCCTTTTTCCAGCATAACTGGATAAACAGGTAATGCTGGCAACTGATAGGATATATATATATATAGGGATCATATCAACACATACTGCATCAACAGCCTGAAGATGACACATTGAAGCATTGAAATTGGTTGCGACAAAATTGAAATAAAATGATAAGGATGGCTGTAGGGGCTTTATTTTGTCATAACTGAAAGCAAGTGGCAGCAAGCCCATCCATCAGTAGATCTTGCTGGACAAGCCCACCGCTGTACAGGGCAGACAGAGCACACCCTTGTCAAGACAAGTCTCCAGCAAGACAATGCCACTATACCTGCATTGGTGCCAGCAAAAGGCTGGGCTGGGGGTGATGGACTGAAGGGATGCATCTACACAGTGGAGTCACAAACTGGGCATTGTGTGCAGCGCTACGCTTCATAAAAATTCATAAGCTTTTGGGTTCGCCAATACTGCAAACAGGCCTGTGACCCACTTCCATCAGCCGCCTTGGTCCTATAAGGAACTCTGGTGTCTGAGAAATGTCTAGAGATAGAATATTTATGGCACCTTATAGCTAGGACTAACATGCTCCAAGGCACAGGCGATTTAAATAACGATCTTTAAGATTGTTTCTTGAGTTTCTCCCGGCGTATTTGATAATCAAAATATCCACGGGTATGCTGCCGGTCTATAGTGTCCAACGGGCACAATATTTCGGCGATCAAACATGTCGCCATCATCAGGTGAACTGACGGACTGAGCTCCTGTGAACGTGCCGGCACGGAGATCCGTACGCTATGGCTGCTCAGAGGGAACTGGGTTCGGTCGCGGCGGCGGCCGATTTAAATACCCTCCGCCCGCGGCGCGCTCCCTCCGCCGTCCGCGCCCAGCGCCACGGTCGCGCGGTGGAACAGATTGCGAGGGCGTCTGAGATGACGTCGGTGTGATGACTCTGTCCGCCGTGGTCGTCACAACTATACGTCTGCTCCATTTACTCTTGATTAACCCGATCGCTGGTTCCCAAGCCTTGCTAAGATTATAGCCACAGTCACGGTTTATGAGGTCGTCATTGGTGCGAATTTCGATGGCCTCTCTAACAACGCTGTCCCAGTATCTCGACGTCTGTACCAGAATCCTCGTGCGGTCATACTCCATGGCGTGATTTTCCGACAAACAATGTTCAGCGACCGCCGACTTGCTCGGATACATCAGTCGAGTGTGCCTCTGGTGTTCACGGCATCGATCCTCGACGGTACGCATCGTCTGACCAATATACGACTTGCTACATTGACACGGAATCTGGTACACGCCGGCCTTCCTCAAACCGAGGTCATCTTTGGCGCTCCCCACCAGTGCACGAGTTTTATTTGGAGGACAAAACACAGTTCCGACCCGGTGTTTCTTCAGAATGCGGGCGATTTTCCCCGAGAGTGCGCCTGTGTATGGAATAAATGCAGTGCCTACCTCCTCCCTCGTGACTTCATCCATCTCAACAGGTTGTGCTGCAGTGGTTGGGCGGAGAGCACGTTGAATCTGCCACTCTGAGTACCCATTTTTTCGAAATACAGTTCTCAGATGTTCCAATTCCTGGGGTAGACTCTCTGCGTCAGAGATAGTGCGCGCCCTATGTACTAGAGTTTTAAGTACCCCATTCCTCTGTGAAGGGTGGTGGCAGCTGTCTGCATGCAAATACAGATCAGTGTGCGTAGCCTTCCGATACACCCCATGACCTAGGGTGCCGTCAGCCCTTCTCTTGACCAAGACGTCAAGGAAACGTAATTTACCCTCCGTTTCAGTCTCCATAGCGAATTTGATGTTGAGGTGTATGGAGTTTAGATGTGTAAGGAAGTCAAGGAGTTTATCCATACCATGTGGCCAGATGACGAACGTGTCGTCCACGTAACGGAAAAAGGAAGTAGGTTTCCATACGGATGGCGACATGTTTGATCGCCGAAATATTGTGCCCGTTGGACACTATAGACGGGCAGCATACCCGTGGATATTTTGATTATCAAATACGCCGGGAGAAACTCAAGAATCACATCATACACCTTTACGGGGAGGAGATGTATCGCAGCATGAAGAAATTTGAAAAGTTGCGCCACCGTAGATGTCGTTTGCTAAGTACTCTTGCCTTTCTAAAGAGATGTCGTTCCGAGAATGTTGTTCCAAATTTTGCTAAGGTTATGCATCACATTGATTCTGCAGCAGCTAAGAGAATCAAGAAACGAGCCAGCCTCGCATTGGTACGTGAGAGAGTGCAATTCACCCGCCGGAGCCTTGAGTTCATCTCACAGGAATTACTCAAACTACATTTGCAACTGGCTAGTAAGTTCACTTCTTGTTCCTGGGACTGGATTGATGGTGTCACCTGGGTGTCACCTGATTCCGCCCATAAGAAGGCTACAGGACGTCAAACAGCTAAGTTTTCACGTCTCCTTGACAAACCATCCTTGCAGGTTCCGTGCAAGACTGTCATCAATTTGAGTGGCATGGTGTTGAGTGATGATGCGGTCTCGGTTTTGCAGAAAGGTCTCAACTTCGCTCCCACCCCCAAGTTCACTCCGGTCGCAGAAGTTGTTAGTGCTGTTGAACAGGTTGCAGCTCGACTTCCGCCAGAATCAGCCGAGGAAATACGTCGTGAAACTTGTCGTGCGTTGACGAAATCCAAGCCGATGCAGTCAAATATCAGCAGTAAAGAGAGGGCGGCCATTCGTGATCTGAGGGAGCGCTCTGAAATTGTTGTCTTACCGGCTGACAAAGGCAATGCTACAGTTGTTGTCTCCCATAAGGACTACACTGATAAGATGCAGAGCCTGCTAAATGACGATTCCTACCGGAAGATCAGCGTTTACCCTACAAAGAAGATGGAGAACAAGACGAGGGCGCTTCTCAAGGACGCAGATTTACCGGAGGGTGACGCTAAGAAATTGGTACCCCAAGGTCCGGTACCGCCTAGACTATATGGACTCCCGAAGGTTCACAAAGAGGGGGTACCATTACGCCCCATTGTCAGCAACATCAGGGCACCTACATATTTGTTGGCCAAATACCTGACGGGAATATTAAGTCCTTATGTGGGTAAATGCCCTCATCACATCCGTAATTCCGTGGATTTTGTTAAACGCCTTGATAGCTTCAGGTTGGATGAGTCAGATATCATGGTGAGTTTTGACGTCGTTTCCTTGTTTACGAGGGTACCTCTGCGAGAGTCACTAGAATTGATTAGTCAGAAGTTTGACGAGAAGACCACTGAACTTTTTAGGCATGTCTTGACTTCCACGTATTTTCTTTTTAATGGAGAATACTACGAACAAACGGAGGGAGTCGCCATGGGTAGCCCACTCTCACCGTTGGTAGCAAATTTGTACATGGAGAACTTCGTGGAGGAAGCCTTGTCGTCATCCGTATGGAAACCTACTTGCTTTTTCCGTTACATGGACGACACGTTCGTCATCTGGCCACATGGTATGGATAAACTCCTTTACTTCCTTACACATCTAAACTCCATACACCCCAACATCAAATTCACTATGGAGACTGAAACGGAGGGTAAATTACGTTTCCTTGACGTCTTGGTCAAGAGAAGGGGTGACGGCACCCTAGGTCATGGGGTGTATCGGAAGGCTACGCACACTGATCTGTATTTGCATGCAGACAGCTGCCACCACCCTTCACAGAGGAATGGGGTACTTAAAACTCTAGTACATAGGGCGCGCACTATCTCTGACGCAGAGAGTCTACCCCAGGAATTGGAACATCTGAGAACTGTATTTCGAAAAAATGGGTACTCAGAGTGGCAGATTCAACGTGCTCTCCGCCCAACCACTGCAGCACAACCTGTTGAGATGGATGAAGTCACGAGGGAGGAGGTAGGCACTGCATTTATTCCATACACAGGCGCACTCTCGGAGAAAATCGCCCGCATTCTGAAGAAACACCGGGTCGGAACTGTGTTTTGTCCTCCAAATAAAACTCGTGCACTGGTGGGGAGCGCCAAAGATGACCTCGGTTTGAGGAAGGCCGGCGTGTACCAGATTCCGTGTCAATGTGGCAAGTCGTATATTGGTCAGACGATGCGTACCGTCGAGGATCGATGCCGTGAACACCAGAGGCACACTCGACTGATGTATCCGAGCAAGTCGGCGGTCGCTGAACATTGTTTGTCGGAAAATCACGCCATGGAGTATGACCGCACGAGGATTCTGGTACAGACGTCGAGATACTGGGACAGCGTTGTTAGAGAGGCCATCGAAACTCGCACCAATGACGACCTCATAAACCGTGACTGTGGCTATAATCTTAGCAAGGCTTGGGAACCAGCGATCGGGTTAATCAAGAGTAAATGGAGCAGACGTATAGTTGTGACGACCACGGCGGACAGAGCCATCACACCGACGTCATCTCAGACGCCCTCGCAATCTGTTCCACCGCGCGACCGTGGCGCTGGGCGCGGACGGCGGAGGGAGCGCGCCGCGGGCGGAGGGTATTTAAATCGGCCGCCGCCGCGACCGAACCCAGTTCCCTCTGAGCAGCCATAGCGTACGGATCTCCGTGCCGGCACGTTCACAGGAGCTCAGTCCGTCAGTTCACCTGATGATGGCGACATGTTTGATCGCCGAAATATTGTGCCCGTTGGACACTATAGACCGGCAGCATACCCGTGGATATTTTGATTATCTTTAAGATTGTATCTGTTCTCCTGTTGCTGCAGGAAGCGATGCAACTTCGGAGAAATACATCTCTCTGTGAAAACTTAAAAAGGGCAGTAATTGGCAGTTTCCTTTTTTCAGATGCGCAGGTTCCTTAACTCTTGCTCTGTTTCGACGTGAGTCTGTGCTGTCGTGTAGAAGGGGAGATTTATCACCTCTAAAGCCTTGTGATTGGCTCAAGTCGGGGTGAAGGCGGTGTCATTCATGCACTTTGTGGAAAAACGGAATTGTTTTTCTGGAGAGGTGCAAAGCACTCGGGTTATGGACTTCAGTCTGGAAGCAACTTCTGGTCGAAGCCTTGGCATGTGTGGTTCGTGCTTGAGACCTGTCCTGAGGCTGACTTCACTTGCAAGTAGTTAGACTGGAGAGCCTGTGGTGAAGTTCTTACTGTACTAACAGTGTGACTTCAAACATCTCGGACTACTCGTTTGCCAAGGGCACACTTATTCGTTTATGGTATACCAGTCTTGACGTTTGGTATTCTTATGTGCTCTGTCGTATAAATGAGATAAATTGGTCCTTGGTACGACAAGCAAACAGGTGTGTCACATACTAAAATCTACCATGATTTAAGGGCTGTGGTAGAGAGTAAATTGAGATCTGTCTGCTTGATAGCTAGACCATGAGATTTTGCGTTTATTTCCGGGCCGCGATCGGTTCACCGGTGCTGCCGTATGCCTCCCCTGTGCTGCACACATCTCACCAGCTGCAAGTTACATCGCTGCACGGAGCAAACAGGGTAACGTACTGCTGCTCCGGCCTTGTCAGGGCGTACAGATCCTATTCGCCACGTGCTCTCAGCTGCATCAATATCAAATTTTGTAGATTTGAACAGCATCAGATCAATTCAGATTGTGTTATCCACAATTTTTAGGGACTGAATACTTGACTCACTTCTGCCACCCAGGATCCTTTTCCATCGTTGGCTTATACCACCTGTTAGGCTTTTACGATATTCTGTCATAATGTGTTTAGCATAAATTATGTCTTTGTTTTTGGGAAAATAAATGTTGTCAGTAAACTAGATTTTGCATACATCCTCAATCATTTTTATACAAGCCAAACAGTGGTAACTTTCAACACTAGCAAACTTTTCTTCGCCAGGAATGCCCTTTCTGTGACTTATGCTTTTGTTGTCCCCCTTGCTCCATCCGTCATGAGTTATTTTGCGGCCTAGGTATCAGAATTCCTTAATTTCGTCTACGTCCTGATCACGAATTCTGATAAGTTTCTCGCTGTTCTCATTTCTGGTACTTCTCATTACTTTCGTCTTTTATCGCTTTATTCTCAATTCGTTTTCCGCATTCATTAGAATGTTCACTACATTCAGCACATCCCGTAATACTTCTTGTCTTTCACTGAGGATAGCAATATCATCAGTGAATCTAATCATAAATATTTTTATCTTGAATGTTAATTCCACGCTTGAACCTTTCTTTTATTTCAGTCATTGGTTCTTCGATGTGTAAACTGAACAGTAGGGCTGAAAGGCTACATCCATGTCTCACACTCTTAATCCTAGCGCCTCGTTCTTAGTCTTATTCTCATATTTTTCACTCTTGATCCTTCTACGTAATGCATAATGCCCGTCTTTCCCTATAGCTTACACCTATTTTCCTCCGAATTTCCAACTTCTTGCCCCACTCTACACTGTCGAGCGCATTTTACTGCTTGATAAATTCTATGAACGTCTCTTGAGTTTCCTTAGTCTTGGTTCCATTATCAACTGAAATGTCAGAATTGCCATTGTGGTACCTTTACCTTTCTTAAAGCCAAACTGACAATCATCTGATACATATACTTACAGTATCCGAAAACAATTCGAATGTTATAGCAGGAAATTCGCTTCTGACAATCACATTTCTTATTTTATCATAATATCCAAGAAATATAGAAGAAAGAGGAATTTAGATGCCCAGATATCGTGAATTCTGACAATAACTCCCGATAGTAACCCGTGAAATTTCTTTTTACTGTCTTCGCTTTTAGAAGGATAAGACGTGAGTGGTAGCAAATAACGAACGTGAAATGGCCTTAGTCAAAGTTTTAGAGGTGGGAGGGAGTGTTTTTGGACAATGAATTTCCTTTGAATACACGAAGACATTAACTTCTAAGTATCCTGTTGTTACATCGTTTCGTTTGCCCAGTGAGTTTCAGAGGAGAATTACATTTTAACATTAATTAAAAATGCAGAAGCGCCTTTTGTCGCAGAGAGCGGTATTCTTTTTGTACTGGCTCCGTAAGCGCGGCAGAGTTTACGAGGAGCCGCTCCACTCTGCTTGCCTGCTGCCTCTTCAGTGAACGCAGCCAATTTGTGCCTCGGTTTTTCCTTTCAGACAAAAGATAGAGTAGATTTCAGGGTGTAACACCCAGTTTTATATAATACCAGGGAGTAACTACTTTTTTTGAACAGCGTAAGGACGTTGTGACATATACAGTAATGACTTCTGACATAAAACGGAGCAAAAGGAGGTTCTGTCGAGAGATGTTCTTTGAACCAGCTCCGCTCCTTTTTTTGTATAAAGTATCTACTGCACTGTCGTTGTCTGGAAGCGAGACTGTTTCAAGCGATGTTTAATGGTATTTTAATCAAAGAACCACCGATAAATAGGTTAGCGTCATTTAGATTTTCATTCGGTATAATTATATGATGACGCGATAATCCGATTACAAATATGTTTCCTCAAGTTTTCTATATATCAAAGTTGAAATAAAACGCACCTCATCACTCGAATTTGGTGTAACTCACTCAGTAAAACAATGACCTAATCTGAAACAGTCTGTTGTTAATCGAATCAGAGTATCGAGTCCTGAATTCAGCAAAACCAACACAGTACACATATGGTGTCACTCACTTGTAGAATAGCAATTTGACACGACAGTGACTACACAGATCGCACTCTTATGACTCTAGCTTAGTTTGGAAAATATGGAAATTTTTGGTAAGCTCTATGGGACCAAACTGCAAACGTCATCGGTCCCTAGGCTTATACACTACTTAATCTAACTTTAACTTACGCCATGGACAACACCCACACCCATGCCCAAGGGAGGGCTCGAACATCGGACAGGGGGAGCCGCGCGAACTGTGGCGAGGCGCTTTAGACCCCAGGGCTACCCCGTGCGGCGCTTCAGTTTGGAAGAAGATCACTGTCTCAGTAACCTAGTAGATTTCTCAGCCATTAAGCTATAATAAGTGGATACCTGATTCGCTGGACTTCGGATTTGTTACTGCAGGACGTATGTGGATGACGAGGGACGTCACACACACTGATACAGACGATAGTTGTGTCAAGAAGGAGGGCGAAATAACGAGGGGTGTAGAAGTCGTGTTAAATCCTTACTGATACACAACATTACCTGTTATTTCTGGTGCTGTACTCAATCCCATAATTCGCTTCTTATTTCAGAGGGCGACACTGTTTTGCTGCTGTACCGAATTCGCACCTTTCTTCAGAGCAGTAGCGAATTAGGTCCATCCCTGTCTTGTGTTAGTAGTTCTGCACTGAATTGTCAATACGATCAGTAATGATAGCGACATTCAATATTCAGGAGATTCTGAATATGTACAAAGCTGTCACGATTCTGTCATTACTCATCGTCGAACATGAAGGGGTAAATACATTTGCACTAAAATTTAATTGCAGTTATACGAACATGTAGGTTATGTAAACTTTCGTTTTCCTAATCAACTGCAAGACGTAGTAGTATACTTAAAGCACTTTCTACTAAGGAATCTCATTTCCTCACTTATTTATTTTCGGGCAGTCTGTTAGAAATACCACACTTGGTCACAAAAGAAGGAGAAATGAAGGTGTCTGGAAGAAGAGTATTAGGAAGATGTGTTGCAATTGTTGCAAACCTCCGTTGATCAAATAGGAAATGAAATGTCTAAAAAAATGTTTGTGAATATAGATTTTCAGTGTAGATTTAAGTGTGTGTGTTTTTTTTTTTTCCAAAAAAAGCTACGAAGAAAGAGGACACGTTTTCACCTCCTTTTTGGGCACTTTAACATTTAGAAGCAGAATGTATTTGCACGAAAACCCCTTAAAATGAAAAAAGCTGGTCGCTTCAGGAAGAGAAATGGGCCACGAAGCCCAAAAGCACTGTTTTTACATTTTGTGAGACTACAAGGCACAACAGAGGGACAGCGTAACAAATATTTTTGAACAGATTGCAAATTAGTAATGGGTGCATTTACAGGTGTGTTGAAAGCAGAAACGCATGCTGTTTGTGATGCTAGAAGTCACCAGGTCCCTGCGAAAATATTGACTACTCTCGTGTTTCCCACATTTCATCATTTTCATCTTCCCAGTCACCGCTCCAGAGAAAGCGATCCTAATAGAAGAAACCTACACCCTGGAGTGCCAGTGGAAAAAAAGTATAGTGCACATACTGCGCTGTGTAATGAGAGTGGAGAGCTTCAGGTGAAATAGACGTACTATTACCACATACTTAAGTCCAATTTTAATCTTCATTTTAAACATCCGCATTTTCATACGTGTCAAAGGTGTGACGAAATACAATAGCCTTTTAACTTGGAAACAGAATCCGTGAAAAGAAATCAGTATGACGTATTTTATAAGAAGCAGCAGGAAATATCGATTAAAAACTATTAAAATTAATAACTGATTACAATACACAAACTAACTTATAAGTACTTAAATCTTAGATGCGCTCCAAACGCTAACTACAAGTCACGAAACTTAAACTCACTCAGGCGAGAGACGTAGATGCAGTACATATAAACAGGCTCACGAATAACAGATATTTCAAAGCAACAGCAGAACAAGATGATCAAAGATAAATGTGAATCGACTTACTAATTATTTTAGAGCATATGTTATCACAAAAATTTGTTAAAGTATTTGAAACCTAAAAGTATCTAAGAAACTAAAGAGTGATTTGAGTAGCAGTCCACCACCTGCGACGTCACGCCTAAAGACTCATGGCCTTTATATCATTTACGAAGGAAGTGCAGCAGGGCTTGCATTAAAACTGAGAGGGATGTACGCTTAATTTGGTGGTATGTGTAGTGGCTGCACTTTGGACGGGCATCGCACAACTGTAGCCTCATTATGAAGATATATCAGCTATGTCTGTCTCGAGCAGAATGACTTGCGTAAAAAATCAAAATTAAGTTCGTAAACTGGTTTACTGTCCGTCAGGCGGCATAAGTTGTTCGAGACTAATTTTCCTGTTGTTGTGGCCTTATATACTGCATTGACGCACGTTCCATGACAAGAATAGGAAGTCTCCTGTAGAGCCGAGCGAGGTGGCGCAGTGGTTAGCACACTGGACTCGCATTCGGGAGGACGACGGTTCAATCCCGTCTCCGGCCATCCTGATTTAGGTTTTCCGTGATTTTCCTAAATCGTTTCAGGCAGATGCTGGGATGGTTCCTTTGAAAGGGCACGGCCGATTTCCTTCCCAATCCTTCCATAACCTGAGCTTGCTCTCCGTCTCTAATGACCTCGTTGTCGACGGGACGTTAAACACTAACCACCACCACCATCTCCTGTAGACTGAAAATATTAGAGTCTCGCTAGAATGCGCGTTTTGACAGCGTCTGACAATGGTTCTGGACAGGAACATTAGTATGAAGTCCCGCGCACCGAAATCCGTAGAGATGTGGCACAAGTTCTAATTGGACCAGAATTTGACGGTAACAGTGACCCGTCTAAAGAAACCGTGTATGTACGTCTCATGTTATTGAGGAAAATCGTGGATTGACAGCTGGACTGATGTTCAAAATTGTAGTTCTCAAAGACGACTCATATCGTTGTTTTATCTGCACAATATCCCCAGTACATTTGAAAGAGCGAGACAGGATGTTAGCTGTGAACTATTCGCCCATAAATCAATGAGGTTCTCAACAAATGTGTAGTAAGCGTCAAGGAGGTGGCTTAAGAATGGGCTGCTCATACTGAATACCTTATTTTAAAGAAAAAGGCAATGTTTCGACCACAGAAGTAAACTGCGCTGCTACTCCCGTGTCCTCCTTTACGCTAAGGGTTAAAACCTGTCAAATTAGCACTTGTTCAGGTGTAGCTATTTTGCATGTGTTGTAAAATGAAATCCATATTTTTACAGTAAAAACGTCATTACGTTCCTGAGTATCATGCTTCCTAGGCATCAGTGGTTCTTCCCATATCCACAATTCCCCTGTATTATCTGCAAGAAGATTTTCACGAACGTAAGAAAACGGAGTCACTGGTATGTCACAGATTCACAGAAAAACAGACAGTTCCTTTAATTGCTTTTAACGCTCTTGCGTGGAACATGTGGAACGATATGTAAACAGGATAACAGCGCAATGGTCTCCGTATAACGTATGGTATTTCAAAAAGTAGCGAGGTGGTGCTTGCCTGGAAATATCGTATTGTAACTTCCGACTTCCGGTTTTGCAAATCGCATAGATGGCTTGTCATATGTAGCCCAGAAAACGCTGAGAAATATTATACAGATACGTTTTTAGGAACTATCAACTGCTATTAAAATAAAATTCATGTCTCCATTTCCGAAAGCGTTTTTCCTTCAATATCTCCCTAGAGTACAATGGTAATGATAGTAGCCACACTTCAAAACCCTATTACCTAATTTATCTTTTAGAGAACTTAATATTAGAGCCTTCGTGCAGTCGGGGCTTCAAGATATTTTCCACAGAGGAAACGAAGAAAGCGGTAATCTCACAACTAACGGAAGAAGCGTTATTTTAAGAAATTGGTGCCATACAGTTCGTATCTATGTATGAAGGAACGCCAAGAGCTGCGGATTTTGACGCCTATTATGTTGCTGTAAATGTTCTACAAACTCTGTGTTGGTCCATGAACCGAAGCTGGTTGTTCAATGGAGGAATTTTATCAGCAGCTCTTCGCGTTAAATCATGACGTACTAGAAATATTATTGCCTAATCGTGCCGAGGAAGGTTTCGTGCGACGGCAGAAAAGGTACCGATCTCTCACCATAGGAGGCAGCTGACCTGCACACTTTCGCCTGGCAAAGCAGAGTAAGCGACGAAAAAACACGAGCGACGCCGACGTGCAGCGAAGAGCTCCAGGGCAGCACGGGAAGGGTCCACTCAGCTAATTGACACTTTACACCCCGGCGCAGACGAGGTCCCATCCAGTGTAATGAGACTCGAGAATGCGGGCGACGGCTCTATCTCCGATAGTGCACGCGTACCGCTAATGGAAACATAGGCAAGCCAAGTTTCCGTCTAAATATTGCGTATTCAGATCAGAACTAAAATTTTGCGGTCTCAGTGCATCATCATTAGAGAAAAGTGTAAGCTCTACTGTTCAAATGGCTCTGAGCACTATGGGACTTAGCATCTGAGGTCATCAGTCGCCTAGAACTTAGAACTACTTACACCTAACTGACCTCAGGACATCACACACATCCATGCCCGAGGCAGGATTCGAACCTGCGACCGTAGCGGTCGCTCGGCTCAAGACTGAAGCACCTAGAACCGCTCGGCCACAACGACCGGCTAGCTTTACTGTAATATGTCGGAACCACATTTCTGGAATACTTTAAAATCAGACTGACATTACATACTTTTGCTATCGCATTTATTAATACTAAAACACGCCATCTTTAATGTGTTTGTAGACGTAGTAATTGTGCCGAAAAGTCATTCCAGCAGTCACACGGAATGGTTTAGATGAGATACGAAGACGTTAAATAGAGGTTTTCATCACCTACGTATGAGACCTGATAATCGAGATGTGGTCCGATATTAAGGAAAATCAGACTTGGTATCTGATCCACCAATCCTCAGGAGAGCTTCACGACGCCCTTTTGTTTTCTTTTTGACATGTATCCATGAACAGAGTGCTATCATAGAGGATAATAGAACATATGTTGAGAACAAAAATGGATAAATTATTTTAAATATTTTAACTTTGCTTGTATCAGATGTGTCAGAAAAAAAAAACAGAATGTCAGACAACTGTAAACGTGACTGCAGTTTTAATTCGTTTCTGTTGATAACTGACCCACTTATAAGCTAAATGCACGAGTTCAGCAGGCCGAAACGGTGAAATGTAGGGCTATATGAGTTGCATATAAAGATAACATGAACTGATACCCAAAAAACTCACTGAGAAAGAACCGACAGAACGTGAAGCCGGCTATACGTACACGTTGTGATGCCTCTGTGTTTTGGATCCATCAGAATGAAAATTACTTTCAAACTGCGTAGTGACGATTGATGCTACAGTCTTCGAAGACAGCAATAAATATTATGGAAGACAGCTATTTTTTTTAATATTTTATGTACGGATAGGGGGGGATAAAAATTTTAAAAAATGTCAAATTTACTAAAAATAGAGACGATAACGAACAACAGGAAATTTAAAAAACTGTCCTTGTGAATGCTTTCACTATTTGAATTCATTGCTTAATAGTTATCACGGCCTAATACGTATGTAGGTTAATACGGTATTCTCGACACGTTTTAAGTGGGAAAGTAGTGTATCAGTTGCCAGTCAGGAATACCATGATAGTATTTCTCTGCATATTGTTTATGAGGAACACTGAGAAATAGCTCTTAATAGCTATCTTTGTCATTTAAGAAGATGGACTGTTTTGCGCTGTCAGTGACAGTAAACTTCTTGCCAAATCAGGCGGAACTGATTTTCTCAGATTTCGTTCTTAAAGAAAGTAATTACAGATGCAGGGATTTACGATAAGGTCTAGTAGCGGGTATCACTTACGACTATTCGAATTTTGTTACTGTTGGCAAATTAAATACACACGTTTTTCCGAATTACAAGTGAGTGGTCCTAGACATGGTAATTATACTCATTTTGTATTACTCCAATTGACATAAAATTAGTATTTTCTTGCTGCGTTCGTTTTCGGTTACAAGAAAACGCAAATGACAGAGGATACGAGAATATAACAAGACACTGACTACGGTGCGAACAGTATACAAACGAGTAGGAATATGCACACATCTGCTGGCTTAATATTGAAATACTGGCACAACTGTTGTTACACAAAAAGAAATCAGAAACTGGTGAATCAGTGAGGTACGAGCGAAAATGTATGTGAAACACAGGATAAAGTATTTAGATACATCGCAAAAAAATTAAGTAATATGAAAGAAAATACTAAAAAAAACCCCTCAGATACGCAGAAAAATTAAGGAATACACAAAACATGGCACAAATGTGCCGAGATGGATAGTTGAATCGACATAGTGTAAGATCGATTGTAAGATGGATTATTCCTATGGACAAAATGTATTTTAGTTGCCATAACACTTAGAGCTACTTAATTTCGTTATCCTTTTCTTTTCGACTGTCCTATCAGAACTAACAATTTCAGATAATCCTTGCAGTAGGGTTTTTAAAATCTCGTCTTAGCGGCATCTGCTTTTTTTCTTGAATTGTCTTTAGACCAACCCTCTGTCATCGATTAGTAAATCAAGTTTATAATGAGAAATACTATAACACCTATCTTTCTAGGTTGAGAGCATTAAGAATCAATTTCATTTTCCAAGTACTTATTTACGCGCATGCAATTTAAGCAAATCTGTTTCAAATGCATTGCATTTACAGGCAAATATTACAGTAGGGAACTTACGATGCTCCCCGTATTTGTTTGTATTCGCATATTTCCATGTGTGAAATACATCGCAGCATCTAGAAGGGATTACTGCTTTTCTTGAGAATACTTCTTTTGGAATGAGTGAAATCAAGAATTTGTGCTAGTGTAGAAGCAGTGTCGTGTGCATTGGAAGATTATAAATTGCAAAATACTTTTTGCTACAGTGTTACAGAAAGTTAAAGACTTTCCTCAAGTTATCAGTATTTCAACTATACCAGAAAAACAGCAAATGGGCAAACCATTAGTGGCGGTTTCTCGTCACAAAAATCATCCTGCTGAAAAAGCCTATTAATTATGGATACATTCATCGCGTCTATGCGATTCCATCATCGCAAATTAAATAAAAGTAAAATTATTGCGATCGATGTAGGGGTCTTCAGACTTCTGATTGGTTTTATGCAATTCACTATGACTTTCTCTACTTTGTTAAACTATTCATGTTAGATTAGCTCTTACATCAAATGCACCTAGTTATTTACTGAAAATATACCAGTCTCTGATCTCACCTACAACATTTACCAATTACGGCTCTCTCTTGTAAAACAAACGTTATTGCCTGATGCCTTAAATAAGGTTAGTTCATCTAGTCAGTGTCTCCTTTCTTCGCCGATTCCGAGGAGAATCTCTCAGCATCCTTCTGTACGGGGCTTGTTTAAGGCCTAAGTGAAAAAACCGGAAGGCTGGGGCGCAAACCTTAGAGCGCGCCCTAGTGAAAAATTTGCGTATTATATCGTAGAATAGCACGAGTGAAAGTATATGAGGATGGGTGGGGGCAAAGAATACGTCACTTGTGTGGAAAATGTCCTCGTAGCGACGATGCCTCATGCCCATTGAATCTCTTCTTTTACTGTTTTCCCACAGTTACTAATTCTACATAGTGCTGTGCTTCAAACGTACATTCTCAGAAACTTTTTCCTCAATTTAAATTCTGTGTTTAATGCAAGTAGACTCCTTCTAGCAAATAATATCCTCTGCTTCTTACATCATCTATGCTTTGTCCATCATGGGCAGTGATAATGTCCTTAAGAAAGTGGCAGGACGCAATAACGTACGAACTTATACATATGAAACAACTGAAATCTTTTAGATGAGGAGGAACGTTTGGAAAATCCTCCCTTTTGTCAGTGTACGAAAAATGTTTAGAGAACGAGAGGACGACAAAATAGCTGATGCATGAGAATGAAACTGTATCACATTGTTGATGACGGACGAAATTACCAATGTTAGACGTCGGTCCACATTGTTACTCTGTGCTACTTCCTGAACTTTAGACACTTACCTTCGCGTAATGAATAATAGCTTTATCAGAGAATGTTGCAGTATCATTTATTTTTTATCTTTAAGTAACCGTTAAACCTTAAATGTTCATAGCAACATTTCACTTTGAAACTCCTATTTAGATTGTGAGAAAAACAAAGAAAGAAAAAGACTACATACACTATTAAGCCACTAAGTAATAAAGTAATACATTGTAACTGCGTGTACATCAAATGGCTGGCTCTGAGCACTATGGGACTTAACATCTGATATCATCAGTCACCTAGAACTTAGAAATACTTAAACCTAACTAACCTAAAGACATCACACACATCCATGCCCGAGGTAGGATTCGAACCTGCGACCGTAGCGGTCGTGCGGTTCCAGACTGAAGCGCCTAGAACCGCGCGGTCACCACGGCCGGCTGCGTGTACATCCATGCAGCACACCTGAAGAAAGATAGAATACCTGCAGTCACATTATATGTCCTGTGGTACCTTATAAATACTGGTGTAAAAGTTTTACACTAGCCTCACCGACTCTTTAAAATACGAATAACATACGATGGAAATATTGCTTAACTCCGAGATGAACTCATCACCTTCGTTCTCCCAAACAGATGGTGTGCTTTCGCAGTTACGGCTGTTAAACATGAAAGTAAATTCAACGATATAAATAATCTGAATAACAGATTAAATGCATTAAAAAACTGAATGTTTCTCACTTTTTCAGTGGGTTGAATGGCACAGCACCCGAAACATTAGCTGTTCTTTTCGAAATATACAGATGAATTTCATGCAAAATGATGTTTGAAATAGTTTCTTTTCTTTTGTAACTCAATTACTTTTGAAATCTACAACTCCACAATCAAGTGCTGACTGATGTTTACAGGAGCTAAATCTGCGTCAATATCAGCTCTTCATTGTTATTCTGATTATTTAATTTCAGTGTCCATTGACATACTACGCCGAAGTCTGCACGTGTTGTCTGCTTAAGCGACTAAGGCAGTCAGGGAAGAAGAAATGAAAGTTACATTCTGCGCAGAGCACCTGGATTCCACTGCAGTTACTTTGAGGCGATTCAGATGGAGTGTGATTTGAGATGTTCCCTGTGTATGGTAATTCTGAACCGTTCTTTGGTATTCAGTCAGGTGGTATCGTCCATCAGTACGAAGTCTCCTGCTCGAATACCGGATATGAGTTAAAATAACATGTGGACATATCGATACTACAATTAATAGATAGAATAACCATTGAAATAATGTGCTTGGTACCAGAAATTAAGTGGAAAACTGCTGTCGATTTTGCTACAGCTAACGATGTAACGGTATCTAAGTGAAATACGTTCAAGAATTCTTTATCCCATCCATCACTGTAAGGCATAGTTGAGAATGATTATAGCTTAATGCAAAGACCAAATCTTCGAATCACTGCTTACGCAAACGTCATATCATTAGAATGCTGGTGCGACAATACAAACTGCTAGTTAGCAGTTTGTAACTCGGAGGCTGCAAGAACATAGACAGCATAAGCGAACCTTAAACAGATAATTACTGGACGCCTTAAACGTTCAATGACGGAGTAACATTTCCACTTGTCAATTCTGCCGAGGTGCACCCCATCTAGTTAGCGATCCACCCCTTAGGTACTGCTGTAGTTAAGACTGTATTTAGTATTACAGCACCTGGTCGTAGACAATTAGACAAACAGCTTTATAGGCGAACCGTGTGTGGTAGAAGGTCCATACATGAAGTTGTTATCTAACCAATTAAAGAGTTATAAACCGCAATTATAAATCTTCTAAGAAGAAACGAAGGAGATACTGGCGTAAAAACGGCACTTTCAGGTTATTTAGATCAGAAAGAAACAGCGAACTGTTTTATATTTTCGGAAAAGACACGGGCAGAACCAAAGCAATACTCTGATCAGTGCATATGTATAAAGGCCAAATATACGCGTCGATTACATGAACTGTCATAGATAACGACTGGCAAAAACATCTTGGAGATGTATGAAACGTTAGTTATCTCATCCAGCAGTCCCAGAGGGCTAACACGTGCTGAGTAGTAAACTGGTTAGTCACTGAATCCAATATGGCACCACTTCAAAACTCAAGATGGCATTGGCAGGAAATTCAAAAATGTAAGATGGCTGTGGCAGGCATTTAAAAAATGCAAGATTGCGGAACTGACCTAGTTGCGCTACAAGGAAATTAAAAAAAAAGAATTTATTTTTTGGAGTCCAAGATGGCGGAACTAGCGAATTTGTGCTAGCAGTCATTATGGTTCCAAGTTCAGATCCAAACGACAGGAATTTTTTGAATAGATTCAAATAGATCAGAATGATCTGAATTTTGCATAATGTTCGATAATATCAGAAAGATCTGAAATGATGGACCATGAACCTGACATTGGCGTAAATGGTGAGCAAGGACCAATCGGTTCAACACTGGATGCAACAGTGTTGAGTCACAGGATTTCTACGTGACAGTAGAATTCCACCCTGCATTAATGGCCAAGTATTTGGGACAATGGTACGACCTGCCACTGAACAAGACACAGTTTTGGACAATGCAAAGTCCACTCAGCAATTCACGTCATGGAAATATAACAGGAATGACTTTGGTATGCTGTGTACCACGTAATTTACAGACAGCAGGTGAATGTGAAGCCATAATTGATGAAGTACTACAACTCCGGCTTTGGTGTTATTGTGAACAGAGAGTGGCACACAAAACATTCGGAACAACTGCTTACATGTTCTATTTGGATGGACCAAGACCAAGAAAAAATGGTGCACGGAGACAACCAGTGAAGGAATGCCTGTTGGAAACACACGACCAGAAATCGCCAATGGTCACAACAAGAAGTAAACGTCTAACAACATGGGATAACGCTGGGAAGAAGAAGGCTGTTTGTCGTCTGCCTAGGAGCAACATTTCGTTGTTTTCATGCACACTTTACGAAACTTGTAATTATGATCAGAAACCTTGTGATAGCATGGCTTTCCATTGACGTGGCGCTAGGTCCAAGAAGTCTTGTCCTTAGTAGTAGAATAGCGTTTCCCTTTCTGCATTTCAGTAGATGTTTTCACTGTAGATTTTTTGCCATTAGCTATCTTAGAGTTTTATTTACTTTCTATGCCATAACCATGGAAACGATATGCAACAAATATCGGATTGCAGTGCACCGTGTTTGGATATGCAAACGATAAGAATTTCAGCATATTCGTATGAAGTAGGCGTAACTCCTTCTACGTTGACTACATAAATACAGATTGCATGTAGGAGGACAGCGTTATGGGTCAGGTAAAGAGAAATGTTTACTAGCACATTGATAAGGGTATACATCGGCGTCTCATAAAACGCCCATGAAGGACTAAGTGGAATGACTGGACCTTCGAGGAAGGGAGAATTTCACTCGCCTTATATTCCACAGAATGTTTTATTCGTATAAACAATTAAAATAAATAATTATAATTAAAAATTTTGCCAAACGAGTGGTTACCAGGTATCTACACGGGAGCAAGTTTTCCCTTGACGCAATAATTCTGATAAAGATACAATCAATAAAAACAACAAATTAGGATTAAATAACTATTCTCTGAACAACTTCTTACAGTAACTACTAGTTACACATCAGATGGCAGTAGCCGATTTACGCTAATGGAACTTTCATTGGATTATTGTACTATGGTTAACAGTAGAATGATAGGGACCAATCGTTACAGATCAAACGACAGAAGCCAATTTACGTTAATGCAATTTTCATGGGATTGTAGTAATGCGATTACAGTAAAATACTTTCGATGTTAAGCATTTCGAGGACTAGACTGAAGACACCGGACAGTGACAGAATTCACTTACAGACGATAAATGACACACTTGGCAAATACATTATTAACTGAAAAATAGAATAAGCAACTTTAAATATGCAAACCTTTCATCTGAAACACGTCTTAGCTAACGCTTGAAAAGGACAGGAAATAAATGCATATGCAGAAATTCCTACTAATTTTGTGCACTCCGGACCAGTAAACGACACTCATCTTCCAAATATATCAGAGCTCCAGGCGCCAATCAGATAAGGAAATGGGATAGGTTAAAGTTAGATATAATGGGAATTAGTGAAGTTCGGTGACAGGGGGAACAAGACTTCTGGTCAGGTAAATACAGGGCTATAAATACAAAATCAAATAGGGGTAATGGAGGAGTAGGTTTAACAATGAATAAAAAAAATAGAAATGATGGTAAGCTACTCCAAACAGCATAGTGAACGCATTGTTGTGGCCAAGATAGATATGAAGCCCTCGCCTACCGCAATAGTACAAGTTTATATGCTGACTACTTCCGCAGATGACGAAGAGATTGATGAAATGTATGATGAGATAAAATAATATATTCAGATAGTGAAGGGAGGCGAAAATTTAATAGTCATGGGTGACGAATTCAATAGTAGGAAAACGAAGAGAAGTTAACTTATTAAGTGTATATGGAAGGGGGGTAAGGAATGAAAGAGGAAGCCGCCTGCTAGAATTTTGCACAGAGCATAATTTAATCATAGATGTCACGTGGTTCAAGAATCTTGATAGAAGGTTGTATACATGGAAGAAGCCTGGAGTTACTGGAAGGTATCAGATAGATTACATAATGTTAAGACAGATTTAGGAACCACGTTTTAAATTGTAGGACATTTCCAGGGGCAGGTGTGGACTGACCACGATGTATTGGTTATGAACTGTAGATTAAAACTGCAGAAACTGCAAAAAGGTGAGAATTTAAGGAGAAGGGACCTGGGTAAACTGACAGAACCAGAGGTTGTAGACAGTTTCAGGTAGAGCATTAGGGAACGATTGACAAGAATGGGGGAAAAATGCAGTAGAAGAAGAATGGGTAACTTTGAGAGATGGAATAGTGAAGGCATTAGAGGATCAAGTATGCGAAAAGACGAGGGCTAATACAAACCCTTTGGTAACAGAAGAGATATTGACTTTAATTAATTAAAGGAGAAAATACAAAAAATGCAGTAAATAAGGCAGGCAAAAAGGAATACATACGTCTCAAAAATGAGATTGACAGGAAGTGCAAAATGGCTAAGTAGAGATGGCTAGAGGACAAATGTATATCACTAGTGGTAAGATACTGCCTACAGGAAAATTAAAGAGACCTTTGGAGAAAAGAGGATCACTTGCATGAATGTCTAGAGTTCAGATGGATACCAGTTCTAAGCAAAGAAGGGAAGGCAGAAAGGTGGAAGGAGTATATAGAGGGTCTATACAAGGGCGATGTTCTTGAAGACAATATTATGGAAATGGAAGAGGATGTAGATGAAGATGAAATGGGAGATATGATACTGCGTGGAGAGTTTGACAGAGCACTGAAAGACCGAAGTTGAAACAAGGCCCCGGGAGTAGACAACATTCCATAAGAACTACTGATAGCGTTGGGAGAGCCAGCCTTGATAAAACTCTAACATTTTGTCAGCAAGATGAATGAGACAGGTGAAATACCCGCAGACTTCAATAAAAATAAAATAATTCCAATCCCAAAGAAATCAGGTGATGGCAGATGTGAAAACTACCGAACTATCAGTTCAATAAACCACGGCTGCAAAATACTAACATGAATTCTTTAGAGACGAATGGAAAAACTGGTAGAAGCCGACCTCGGGAAAGATCAGTTTGGATTGCGTAGAAATTTTGGAACATGTGAGGCAATACTGACCCTACGACTTATCTTAGAAAAAGATTAAGGAAAGGCAAACCTACGTTTCTAGCGTTTGTATAGAGAAAGCATTTGACAATGTTGACTGGAATACTCTCTTTCAAATTCTGAAGGTGGCAGGGGTAAAATGCAGGGAGCGAAAGGCTATTTACAATTTGTACAGAAACCAGATGGCAGTTACAAGAGTCGAGGGGCATGAAAGGGAACCAGTGGTTGGGAAGGGAGTTAGACAGGGTTGTAGCTTATCCGCGATGTCATTCAGTCTGCATCTGTATATTGAGCAAGCAGTAAAGGAAATAAAAGAAAAGTTCGAAGTAGTAATTAAAATCCATGGAGAAGAAATAAGAACTTGGAGGTTCGCTGATGACACTGTAATTCTGTCAGAGACAGCAAAGGACCTGGAAGAACAGCTAAACGGAGTGGACAGTGCCTTGAAAGGATGATATAAGATGAACATCAAAAAAAGCAAAACGAAGATAATGGAATGTAGTCGAATTAAATCGTGTGACGCTGAGGGAATTACATTAGGAAATGAGACGCTTAAAGTAGTAAAAGAGTTTTGCTATTTGGGGAACAAAATAGCTGATGATGGTCGAAGTAGGGAGGATATAAAATGTAGACTGGCAGTGGCAAGGAAAGTGTTTCTGAAGAAGAGAGATTTGTTAACATCGAGTATAGATTTAAATGTCAGGAAGTCGTTTCTGAAAGTATTTGTATGGAGTGTAGCCATGTATGGAAGTGAAACGTGGACGATAAATAGTTTAGACAAGAAGAGAATAGAGGCTTTCGAAATTTGGTGCTACAGAAGAATGCTGAAGATTAGATGGATAGATCACGTAATCAATGAGGAGTCATTGAATAGAATTCTGGAGAAGAGAAATTTGTGGCACGTCTTGACAAGAAGAAGGCATCGGTTGGTAGGACATATTCTGAGGCGTCAAGGGATCACCAATTTAGTATTGGAGGGCAGCGTGGAGGGTAAAAATCGTAGTGGGTGACCAAGAGATGAATACACTAAACAGATTCAGAAGGATGTAGAATGCAGTAGGTACTGAGAGATGAAGAAACTTGCACAGGATAGAGTAGCATGGAGAGCTGCATCAAACCAGGCTCTGGACTGAAGACCACAACAAGAACAACAGCAACAAATCGCGCATCCTAATAGGATAACGAACACGCTACAACCTAAACTTCTTAAAATAATCCTATTGGAATAAACACAACGCAGAGCTGTTAGAATAATACTTAACAGAACACAAAATAAGTACCAAAATTCGTTAAACAAATTGTCACTGCCTACAAGCAGTAAATAAATCACACTCAAACATCAGGTATTTTAAACAAGCCATTCAAATCACAATAACACAAGGTTACTTCAAGAAACGGGATAAAATCATAAATTAGACTTACAATAGTTACACGTGCTTGTTGGACCCAAACATTTAAGACTCCGTGGAAGGATCTGGCCTAATGATCATACATTAGAGCATCGGTGTGTTCAATGATACACCTTGCTTTCCGAAACAGTCTAAACACTAAGATTAAAAAATAATACACAGTAAGCCCCAGACTTAAATGGTAAACCACAATATCGACGCAATCAGATGCCAACACGAATTACTACAGTCAGAATGGAATACGAAGTTCCGTAGCGGTGAACCACAATATAAATTGTGCACAGAGTTTCGTGATTGAGAATCAACCAGTAATCTGTTTCAGGTTCATCACACTTGCAACACAGAGGACAGAAAATGTGTCTCCAAGAATGATGAAAATGCAGCGATATCACCCTATTACGTGAGTTAAAGTACGTGTCCAACAGCACTGGAAAGGTGGGTCACGATTCATGACCACCAACAACATGTAATCGACTAACGATCATCAAAACTTCTTCGCTACGCAGTCATCCCAAAACGGACCCAATACAGCTGACGCCGATCGAATGGAAGTTTCCATAGCATCAGTCTTCGCCGCCAAGGTTGCTTCTCGTGTCCACTACGAACCACCCGCTGACACTCACTGCTTCTCACAGCATACATGCGCTCAGTCGATCCTCTCTCGTGCGCACCCCCTCGTGACCGCATCATGAGCGACGAAAGGGTACGATCTCTGGAGGAGAATCGATAGGACAAAAGGCATCACGGCTGACACGTGTTAAAATGCGGCAGCGGCTGGATCGTTGTATATGAGGACTGCTGGTTATCGCTCCGCGATATTGTCGCTCGCTTTGGTTGAGATCTCACGAGTATAATCTGAATATGAAATTGATGGGTTTAGGACAGCCCTCATGCTGGGCAACGGCCTCACGCTACTAGCGCCCGATACAAGACACGTATTGCTCATTCGCCTATGCTTTATAAGGTAGCTACGTTACATAAACTAACTTACGAAATGGTCTTGTTTGTAGCTTGGAAAGCATTTACATAGAGGCCCAGAGCTGTCGTGATGGCATGGGATGCCATACAACAAGATCAACTCTGGTTCGCACAGCTATTAGTTTGGAAAACATCCATTATATTTGTGATGTTTTAACCATGGATGCTGTACACTGTCTTCGAGGTCTAACAAGATAATGTAAGACTACACGTTGCCTGTACTGTCCTGACCCACCTCAGTACAGAGAATGTTCGACTATTACCCCGGCCAGCACATTCACCAGGTGTCTCGTCTATTGAAATCATCTAGTGACAGGTCATCATGGCACTGGCATGCCACTACTCACCAAACACTTTGGATGATGATTTCTGGCGTACAATAAGCATAAAGCGTACACATAACTTTCATGCACATCTAAACTCAATTCGACTTGATTTAAACCCGGGTTAGAGCTCTGTTGTTGCCTCTGTATTATATTTCACATTGTGCCCACCTTTCAATCACTTACATATTTAATAACGTATAGCTCTGATAATAGTGAATACGAACAATAAGCAGAAGTTCGTTTTTCTGTCATTCATGATGCTGAAGTTTTCTTCACCGGCAATCTATTATTTTTGTTATAAGTTACCCATTCCTACCTTACAGGAGTTTTACTACAGTTACTACTTTCTTCTTACAGTTAGGTTTTAAGATACACCCACTTAGCAAATGCATGTTTAGTACGCCTTATCCTTATTGTATTGATAAAGACAGATGTTGAAATCCGTTAAATGTCGTATTTGACAGAGAATCATGTGGGCTATAGTGATGAGAGAGAGAGAGAGCGAGAGAGACAGACAGACACAGAGAGAGAGAGAGAGAGAGAGAGAGACAGAGATAGAGAGGGGAGGGGGGGAGGGGGCAGACAGGCAGAGACAGAGGGAAAGGGAGAAAGATAGCTCATAAGTCACCAGAAAAGAGTTTATGTGCAATCAAAGAATATTACAACGAACAAAGCCCTGATTCCTTCTTTTATTCCCTTTGATAAATTGTCTTGATAGGTTTGATACAGCCGCCATGACTTTCTCTCCTGTGCCAACGTTTTCCCTTGTCATATCACACTAGCACTTGCATCCAACGTCTTCATTTATTTGTTACATACAGTCCAGTCCCTGTCTTCAACTACAGTTTCCACCCTCTTCCTTTAATTTGTTAATACACCATTTATCAGAAAAGTTTCAGAACAGCTTCATTTAAAAATATAAAATTGCATTTACCCAGTAATGATCCCAGGTCCTATTGAATTAGTCCCCTTGGCTATCTATACATAGTTCCCAACGTTTCTGTAGGTCTTGGAAGCAAGCTGGGAAATTTTCAACGTCACAGACCGTTGGAGGACTGCGATATCTTGATGAAGCTTTACTCTCAGTCGCCTTTTCAGTCGTGGAAACAAGAAAACATTGCAATGCGAGAAATCGGGCGAATATGGCGGAATGCAGTAAGAGCCAGTCCTGAGACTGTCACAAATCAAGGGAGCAATGTCGAATTACTTGTTGGAAACGTTTCAAGACTTCGATATAAAGAGTTTGGTTCACTGTTTGAGCTGGAGGAACTTACTCATGGTGAACTAATCCTTCGCTGTCAGAGAATGCGATCAACATTATCTTTGTTCTTGAAGGCTGTCGTCTGACTTCTTTCGAGGATGGTAGTCCAGGACTCCACCACTCAGCACGCTGATGCTTCGTGTGATGGTCATACTTATAGCATCAACTTTCATCCCCAGCAATAATGTTTGGCGGAAATGTGAGATCACGTCTGTATCTATCCAGCATTTCAGCAGAAATTCTACGTCTTTCCACTTTCTGTTATTGTGTGACGGACGAGTTTTGCATTAAGTTTTCGTTTCCCTAACCCTTCACGTAAAGTCTTATGACACACATCACGATTCATATTAATTTCTTTAGATATCGCACGCATAGTTACGTGACGATCTTCTTGCAATAACTGCCTTGCACCCTCCATGTTTGCATCGGTAGATGCTGTAGACGGGTGAGCAGTTCTGGGATCGCCTTGCTCTGAATCTTTGCCTTCACGAAACCTTTTGTGCCAGTGGAAAACACGACTTCTTGAAAGTGTCCCGCCTGCAATTGCTCGCTTAATCGTTGTCCAAGTTTCACTAGGCGTTTCCTGACCTTAACGCAGAACTGAACTTAATCTTCACTCTTTGCTGACAATCAGCGTCCGTTGTGTTGCCGTAACTAATAATACAAGAGCTCAAACAGTGTTTTGCTAAGCACAGCTCTGCCACCTAGTGAGTTTCTGCGAAAAAATTCTCAAAGTCATGTCAAGGACGCACACATACTAGGTAACACAAAAACAATGTTTGTTTCTTTTTAGTATTGCAAACTCAGAAATAAAAAGAAAACCTATCTTGGAACTTTTCTGACATTTTCGACATGATTCTGTCCTCACTGATTCTGCAGAGAGCCTCCTCATTTCTTTCTTATCAGTCCCTCAGCTGTCTCCTGTTTTCGTCTCCAGAGTGACAAGTTACGTATTTAGCTTTTCCTACCCTTTCCTTCCATCATATTTCTTAAGTTTAGTGCATATTTTTGTATTTATGCGGGTTAATCTCGCGTTTTAACTGTGAGTGTAAGTTCAGGCAATCAGTAGTGCAGTTTCCATTTCTTCTGAATAGCCAGCTACACAGCGCGTTAAGGTGTCATCATCTATTGGTAACACATCAAAAGAGTAGCAAGTTGCCTATTTAGGTTTCTGTCTGCTTTTACAGATTCCTTCTTCAGCTGCTCTTACTTTGGATTGGTACGATGTGTGCATATTGTGAAAGGATCCAGGAGGAGCTGGATGTAGTTTGCGAACAGCTGAATGCGCTATTGGCTACGGCCAGCCGGTATTAAGCTTCTGCTTTGGGTGCTGGAGAGTCTGTCACGGTGCAGTGGACAATTGGTTCTTTCATGGGCTTTTCTGCCATGGCACCTCGCAGTGTACCCGACGCGATAGATCAGCGCCCTCACAGAAGGATCACTGGCGGGTGGTAACACATTAGGGTGGCTCGAGGCGGGGCCCAATGTGGACGCTGGCCGTATGGCCTCGAATATTTGCCCTATCCTTCATCAAGGTCTGAGCAGGCACAAGTGAGCAAGGCTTTCCTAGTTGTCGAGAGCTCTTACGTTAGGTGCATTAGGGAGCCCTTTAGGAAGTCAGCATTCGGAACTGGAAAATAAGCCATTGTGCACTCGATATAATTGTCGAGGGCCTCAAACGAGGAGGCCTTGTCTACGGCTCTCGAGGCTGCAGGGTGCAGTCGTCTGGAAGTTGTGACTCACGTTGGCATCATCGACTCCTCCTCACTTCATGCAGGTGGTTGGGGCATAAGATATTGCAGTTCGCAGCACTGTTCTCAGAAATGGTAGGGATCCCTTGGCTAGGAACGATTCAGAGTAAAGACACCCCGACTGTCAAATGTTTATCAGTAAACTGTCGAATTATTCATAACAAAGTTCCCCAATTTGGTGCCCTCCAGGAAAGTGTTGATGCTCAAATTTTCCTTGGGACAGAGCTGGCTGAAACCCGAAGTAGAAAGCTCTGAAATGTTCAACGAGTCATGGAATGCATATCTCCATATTTGTGGAATGTTCATTGCAGTTGACAAAAATATTGTCTGAGTGAAGTTACATGGTTTAATGTAACAGATCTAGCTGCCACTAAGTTAATTGTTAGGCTTTTTACCGGCCATCCGATTCCGTTGTGATAGTTTTAGAGTTACTGAAAGAAAGTCTATGGTCAGTAGCGCAAAAATATGATCACGCAATACTAGTTGGAGCAACATTAACATACTGAGCATAGACAGGGACATCGAAGGATTTCTTTTCGAGTCATCAGTCTTTTGACTGGTTTGATTTGGCTCCCCACGAATGTCTCTCCTGTGCGAACCTCTTCATCTTAGAGTATCACATGCAACCTACATCCTCAATTACTTGCTGGATGTATTCCAGTCTATGTCTTCCTCTACAGTTTTTGCCCTCTACAGCTTCCTCTAGTACCATGGAAGTCATTCCCTGGTGTCGAAACAAATGTACTATTATCCTGTCACTTCTTCTATCCAGTGTTTTCCACGTATTCACTTCCTCTCCGATTCTGTGCAGAACCTCCACATTCCTCACCCTATCAATCCATCTAATTTTCAACATTCGTCTGTAGCACCACATTTAAAATGCTTCGATTCTCTACTGTTTCGATTTTTCCACAATTCATATTTCACTGCTATATAATGCTGTGCTCCTGACATACATTCTCAGAAATTTCTTCGTCAAATGAAGGCCTGTGATTGATATTATTAGACTTCTCTTGTCCAGAAATGCCGTTTGTATCAGTGCTAATCTGCTTTTGATGTCCACCTTGCTCCGTCCGTCATTGGTTATTTTGCTGCCTAGGTAGTAGAATTTCTTGACTTCACCTACTTTGTGACCATCAATCCTGATGTAAAGTTTGTGGCTGTTCTCATTTCTGGTACTTCTCATTATGTTCGTCTTTCTTCGATTTACACTCAATCCATATTCTGTACTCATTAGAACGCTCACTCCATTCAGCAGGTTATGTAGTTCTTCACTTTCACTCAGGATAACAATGTCGTCAGCGAATCGTATCGTTGATAGTCTTTCATCTTGAATTTTATTTCTACTTCTAAACCTTTCTTTTAATTTCATCATTGCCTCCTTGATGTACAGATTGAACAGTAGGGGCGAAAGACTACATCCCTGTCTACATCCGAGCACTTCGTTCTTGGTGGTCGACTCTTCGCACTTGTATACATATTGTATATTCCTCGTCTTTCCCTATAGCTTACCGCAATTTTTCTCAGCATTTCAAACATCATGCACCATTTTACATTGTTCAACACTTTATCCAGGTCGACAAATCCTATGAACGTGTCTTGCTTTTTCTTTAGTCTTGCTTCCATTTTCAACCGCAACGTCAGAATTGCCTCTCTGGTACCTTTACACTTCCTAAAGCCAAACTAATTGTCATTTAACACATCCACAATCACCTTTTCCACTCTCCTGTATATGATTCATGTCAGCAGCTTGGATGCATGTGCTGATAAGATGATTGTGCGGTAATTCTCGCACTTGTCAGCTCTTGCACTCTTCGGAATAGTGTGGATGATATTTTTCCGAAAGGCAGATGATATGTCACCAGACTGCGGCGTGGAAGGTTATATTTCGCTCTTCATTGCATATATGTTTGTTCGATCACTTATCTTCGGTGAACAGTTCCGACATAAGTTCCAGCTACTTCAGTACGGCGTTTGATCGCCGACCCGTTTCTCTGCATACGTAGATACTATCCAGACGATGTTAAAAGCAGCGTTGAAGAAAAACTCTCGTAGCAAACTATCCCGTAATATCTTACAACAAATTTCGGGTGGAGGGCGATTGTTTCATCTCTTTAAAATAATGGCAAAATTCTGTAACGAATTCTTTTATTTCTTTAGGTTCAAAATTAAACACCTCTCATCAGCCCGTATTTAATTAACGAATAATATCACTGTTCTCAGCTCACAGGTCATACAACCCAGTACACATGCAAGGCAGCCAGAGATGTACTTAATTGCGACCCGAATTACTAAGCGATTTACAGTCATTATTCTGCTACAATATATGAGTTTCACATTCGGTTCTTTTCACTGGATTTCTAATAAAGAAACTGCTCAGCAACTATTCCATAAACGGGTATGAAACATGCCACGAGGAATTCTACAAAGGCCGAACACTCACACGCGTTTATCTCTATAACGTATCACTTCACCAAGCTCAAATTTTCACAATCTGTCCGTAAATGCAACTGTTTTCCGGCAATACAATCCGGACGCGAGAAACCAATAACTTCTTCATTTTACTCATAATGTAGACGGACACGTCCCACATCACCTGCATGTCCGATAGCTAGCCAGCGACTCCTTCCCTGCCGTTCCCTCCAGCGACCTATAACTACTTGCAATGTGCGGGAAATGCTTAACTCTGACTGGTTGTTCAAAATGACAAGCCAGTCAAAATAATCCTTCGAGTTCTTTCTCACGTTAAAACTGTCTTACGCCAAGCAACATTCACAGATGCATTTACGTCACTTCATCATGCAAATATTAATAAAATGTTTAACAAAAACAAAAGAAAAGAAAAATAACCTTGAAATAACTTTAGAAAACTATTACTCAGCAAATGGCTATTCTGGCTGCCTTCTTACAAAAGCAAGTACCCTTGGACATATGTCATCAGCACGGTCGGGAAATTACATTTTTCATTGCAACTTGGTGCTTAACACTTTCCCATGACATAGTTACGTAATGTTTAACATGAGATAATATTGAATTTTTTTCGTATGTCCCACATACACACTCTCACTCATTCCATTTTCTCACACAACAACACATTAAATAAATACTGATATTTCCTGAATTTTATATTACCAAAATGAAAAATAGTTAACGTTTTTAATTTTGAAAATTCAAATAAATTGACCTAACATTTTGTGACCTTCAATAATGATTCCAAATGATACTACAAGACAAACTGTTATGAATCATAACCACCTTTAATCTTACAAGTGTCGGTTTGGGGTGCTTTAGGTAATTTTCTCTAACTCTGAAAGTGCAGCTAGAAAGCTGAGATTTTTATACAATCTTCTTTTTAATAATAAAGGAGAGTATATGGACTTTTAACTAAACTGAATAATATTTAATATAGTTTATTTAGATTCTTGGGGCTTGAATATTCTGTTGTTCGAATTGACACTGATACCGCTTCCCACGGCTAGGCTACCGACAAGTGTGAATGAGTCACGCTAAGACACAAGTGGCTGTTTCTATCAACGCCAATGGCTCCAAAGCTACGAGCCGCACTGCAAAGTAGCTTACTGCAATAAAAAGCTGTTGCGTATTGACTCGTGACATTACAAGACTCATACATTCTACACACAAACTTGAATAGTCATTTTGCTTCCACTTCCCCCAAATACTTTAGAAATTCTGATGGAATGTTGTCTATCCCTTCTGTCTTATTTGATCTTAAGTCCTCCAAAGCTCTCTTAAATTCTGATTCTAATGCTGGATACCCTATCTCTTCTAAATCGACTCCTGTTTCTTCTTCTATCAGATCACACATCTCTTCCGCCTCATAGAGGACTTCAATGTATTGTTTCCACCTATCCGCTCTCTCCTTTGCATTTAACAGTGGAACTTCCGTTGCACTCCTAATGCTGCTTGCCTTGTTTTTAATTTCACCGAAGGTTATTTTGACTTTCCTATATACTGAGTCAGACCTTCCGACAACCATTTATTTTTCAATTTCTTTACATTTTTCATGCAGCTTCACTGCACTTCCTGTTTATTTCATTACACCGTTTCTTGTATTTCTGTACTCCTGAATTTTCCTCAACATTTTTGTACTTCCTTCTTTCATCAATCAATTGAAGTATTTCTTCTATTACCCATGGTTTCTTCGCAGTTACCTTCTTTGTGCCTATGTTTTTATTTCCAACTTCTGTGATTGCCCTTTTTCGAGATGTCCATTCTTCATCAACTGTACTAGCTACTGATCTATTCCTTACTGCTGTATCTATAGCCTTAGAGATCTTCAAGCGTATCTCGTCATTGCTTGGTACTTCTGTATCCAACTTCTTTGCATACGATTCTTCCTGATTAATCTCTTACTTCAGCCTAGTCTTCATCACTACTACAGTGTGATCTGAGTCTATATCTGCTGCTCGGTTCGCCTTAAAATCCAGTATTTGGTTTCGGAGTCTCTGTCTGACCATGATGTAATCTAACTGAAATCTTCTCTTATCACCTGGCCTTTTCCAAGTATACGTCCTCCTCTTTTGATTCTTGAACAGAGTATTCGCTATTACTAGCTGAAATTTATTACAGAACTTAATTAGTCTTTCTACTCTCTCATTCATTGTTCCAAGCTCACATTCATGCATTCATTGCAGAGGATAAAGACAGTCTTGCGGAAAACTTTTGAACACATTTTCCGACAACTGCCTTGGAAGCCCACGCGCAATGGAAATAACTTACGTCTTGTAGCTATAAAGAGACCGAACCTTATCAATGGTGTCAGTATGGTGACGCTGATTAGTGATCGTGATATCAGCGCAGCGACTACGGTAACAAACGTTGATAAATCAGTCAAGAAGGCTAGGAGAGCCTTTCTGCTAGAAATAACAGATAAGCAATTCTCAATTAGTCCATCATTTGACATCATTTAGTTCCGGTATGACAGACATAGCGGAATTATGGGCAAAGTTTAAACAGATTGTTAATCGTGCTCTGGATAAGTATGATTCTAATAGTCGAATTAACCCACGGCGGTTTAATAACGAAATTACAAAAATTCTGAGGAAGCAAAGTGTTTAGTACTCTCGATTAGAAAGAGATCGCGCGAATGGAGACAGGCAAACGTGTGTCCGTAAAAAAACCTATACACAAAGCAAATAACTATCACCACCGGCGTACCTTAGCTATAGATCTGGCAGAGAACCCGAGAAAATACTGATCCCTTGTATATTCGCTAAGCAGATTTATTTCTTCCATCCTATTACTCATTGATCAGTCTGTTATAGCTTTTAAGAAATTTTTCACGCAGAACAATTTTAAAAACATTCCGAAGTTTGACAATCGCACAGATTCCCATAAGCGCAACATATTAATAAGGATACTTACGTAGTGAAACAACTGGAAGAGTTGAAAGTAAATGGTTTCACGTCCGAATTAAATCCAAATTCGGATTCACAAAGAGACTCTACGGTATAAGCCTCTTACTTAGCTGGCATTTATCGCGAATCTGTCGTCCACAGCAAAGTACGAAGCGACTGTAAAAATGTTCAGGTGACTCTGTGTATAAGAGCGGCAAAAGAAGGGATTCGCAAAATTACAGGCCAATGTGCTTGACATCGGTTTGCTGCACAGTTCTTGAACATATTCTGCGTTCGATTATCATGAATTTTCTTGAGACCGAAAAGCTTATGTCCACGAATCACCACCGTTTTAGAAAGCATCACTCGTGCGAATCTTAGCTTGACATTTTCTGAAAAGTTATTCTGCGAATTATGGATAAAGGGCAACAGGCTGTCGACGTACTTCTAGTTTCCCGAAAAGCATTTGACACGGTGCCCCTCTGCGGACTGCTAACGAAGGTACAAGCATATGAAATACGTTCCTAGATATGAAAGTGGTACCTAGACAACTTAAGTAATAGAATCACTGCACAGTGAGTGTTCATCAAGACGGTGTCGTCGGGAGTCCCCCAGGGAAGTGTCATAGATAGCTATTATTTTCTGTATAGCCCACGTAGGGGACAGGACAGGATGACGTTGTGGTGTACAAGAAGTGTCGAAGTTCAGTGACTGTAGGAAGATACAAGATAATTTATTATTGTAGCTGGTATGATGAATGGCAGCTAGTCCTAAATGTAGAAAAATGCATTTTAGTGCGGATGAGTGGGAAAACAAACACCTAACATTTGAATACAGTAAAGTAGTGTCCTACTTGACATAGTCATCTCCTATAAATACCTTGGCGTAACGTTGCAAATCGATGTGAAATGAAACGTGTATATAAGGATTGTGATAGGGCTGGAGAAATGTCGACTTTGGTTTACTGGGAGAATTTTGGGAGAGTTAGTTTAATCTATAATGGAGATCGCATATAAGACGGTAGTACGACCTATTCTTCAGTACTGCCAGAGTGTTTGGGATCCACACCAGGTCAGATTAAAGTAGAACTTCGAAGCAGCTCAGAGGCGGGCTGCTGTATTTGTTATCGGTATTATCGGTAGGTTCGATCAACACGCAGGTATAATGGATATGCTTCAGGAACTCAAAAGGAAACCCTGGAGGGGGGGGGGGGGGGGGGGAGTGGAAGGTGACGTTCTTTTCGTGGAGCACTACTGAGAAAATGTAGAGAACCGGCATTGGAAGCTAACTGCAGAACGGTTCTACTTCAAGCAACATACATTTCGCCTAAGGTCCACGAAGATAAACTATATGTGTGAGAAATTATGGCCCTTACGGAGTCATATAGATAGCCGTTTTTTCCTCGCTCTATTTTCGAGTGGAGCAGGAGAGGAAGTGACTAGTGGTGGTACAGGGTATACGTAGATATAGATGTAGAATTTTCAATATTCTTGCATAGGATCACCTCTGAAACGCTTCGACTGTGTTGTTTTCGGTTTCCCTATAATCCACAATTAATTCTCTTGATACTGACAGTAAATGGAACTGTTCACTACAACTTGCAGAACGTGTTGATTTGTCGTATTTCTGTGTGTGACATTGGAAATCGGCTTGAGGTGAACTAATTGCTGTGTATATCCCTCTTTATATTCCTAATTGTTTTTCTTCCTCTTCATATTGGAAGTTAGATACAAGACTTGAACCGTTGTCGTTACGTCAGCCTTACAGCTCGCGAATGACGCAAGGTGGGGTGAGGCGTTGCCAGAGGGAGCCGCCTTCATCCCGCGGCCCCTGACAGGGCTGGCGGAAACCCGTCCTTGAAGGAGGCGGCGTGCGTGCTGGTGCGCGCGGCCACAGATCGCGTGCGCGATAGCCACGGCCGCGCCGCACCGCAGGTCAATACTACGGCACGGACACGCGGCCCCTGCCTCCTGACAACTGCTTCCCGCCTTACGCCACCGCGCCGTGCCGCTATGCCGGTCCGCACGACACGCCAGCTACACGCGCCGTGGAGACATCTGGCGTACGAATTTCGCGAAAGGAGTCGTCGATCCAGACCACGCACGCACACACACACACACACACACACACACACACACACACACACATACTAGTCAGCTTATGAGTTTCTTCAACTACGAATAACACAGGTTCCTCGGTGTTATGCGACCAGCCTCTTAGTCCCCTTGGGAATAGAAGGACTGGGGAAACAGGGAATGAACACCTATCATGACACAAATAAATTTTAAACACAGTTTATTACAATAACCAAGTTCCTTGACAATGTAAAATTAATGGTGCAAATGAATAATGTCAACTAAAAATGAAGAGGATAAGTTGAACTTCGACATCTCACTCTAAAACATACATAAAATATCCTTGAAATGCGTACAGTAAAACTGAATCAAGTTAACAGTGTACACACTGAGATGGTGATAAGAATCTCTTCGACATCTCACTCTAAAACATACATAAAAAAATCCTTGAAATGCGTACAGTAAAACTAAATCAAGTTAACAGTGTACATACTGAGATGGTGATAAGAATTTCTTTCCTTTGTGAACAAATTTACTCTATAATGCAATCGACCCCAAAGAATTTTAATAATACATATGCATTCAAAACAACGACCAAGATATACCCCTTAAATCATTACCAACACTTCGAAAGGCAAAATTGATATGCACAAAAATTTCTAGCATAACTATCCAAAATCTGGTTAATGCACATGCGCTAAAACAAGAACTGGAGCCCTTACTTCAAATTACTCAATGGGTTTCACAATAAATTTAGAAACATACTTGAAACTGATTTAAAAGCCAAGCAGTTTTAATAAACACAGATGCGCCCACACTGGGGACAGGAAGCACAGCCTGAGACTCTAGAGGCAACAATTAAATAGCGAACGAACAGGCGTCAAAGCAATCATTTGAACACATACCTTCAATTACATATAGACCAGATGGGCTAAATCGAAACACAGTTGGCACACACACCCAAATCATCGTATTAACATTTGAGGCCTGAGTATCACGAGTTGCTGTGCCAATTTTTACAAGTTACTCTGGTGAAACAGTCCATTCAGACGAAGCACAGAATTCTGTTATGAACCACGAAATTTAAAGACGAACATTTCTCAAAAACATAACGGTTATGGAGACCAGGAAAAACTAAGGGATGTTGAGTTGCACCACGCACAAATTCAGTATGCTTGATCCGTACTGGAGAACCAAATTTATGCGTCAGTAAGCCAAGGAGCAGAATATGCAGCAGCGTAGATTGAAGCAACCGAAGGGATTGAAACAATTGATCGCTCAGCAATCTTTCTTGTCTGAAGACCACAACGTGTGATACAACGAAATTAATCACAGGGAGAGTTCCAAAACGTGCTCACCCGTAATGAGAACCCAGCAAGGTGCTAGAGAACACAAGTTGACGTTGCTGAGCGGGCCTCTTTTCCCCAGTTGCTAGAGTCCCTCTCAGCTGGCCGTTGTCCGCAAGAACGCTACTACCAGGATAAACGTCCGCACAGTCGGCCCTACTCTGATCCGTCCAATTCGCCCAAAGTCCACCAGGAAGCATTTGGGCGATGAACCACGGACCCAGAATATGGGTTATTCGGGCCAACACCCACCTACCGGCGCGGCTTACCAGGCCACAGAAGGATCATGTGAGTAAAATATTGTTACATTATTAATTAATATTGATTGATTATTGTTCTCACCGATTAATATGCTAAATTTAGCAGAGATGAATACTATTGAGAGCGTGATGCGACGTACTGACTACCGGCACGGCCCAAGCTGATTCTGTTAACTCGTCATTACCTGTCTGTGAACCAGCGATATTGATTTTAAGAGTTATTTCGGACGAGTAGTTGTTTCGGGTGGTAAATTTGAGACTTACCTACAAAATCTTCCACTGTGAATGAAATACCATCACATCTAGGCAGGACCTAGCTTGAATTTGGCGATGTAAATAAGACAAGTCTGTGGACATGGCGCAACCCGCTTGAGTCTTGCGTCCTATTACCTTCTCCTACATATCCCGCCTACCAACTAAAGCAACTCCATTTGCTGCTGAAAGATAGATTTTCAGGCAAAACCTTTTGCATTCCATGATCTCTAAGAACAAGTTCCAAACAGTTGGAAGTCTAAGATGGAATGACAACAGTATTGCGAAATGGATAGACTGCTACTCACCGGACAGAAGTGAATGACAATATTATTATGTTAAGGACAGATTGCTTTACAGATAACAAATATCAGTTCAGCGTTTGTATCTGTAATGTCAAGTGGAATCATGTGCTCTTGTATTAACGATAAATCATCATGACTTGGATATAATGCACTGAAGGTAGCTACACAATACCTGAAATCGATCTGTAATAAACAGATTAAAATTTACGACCGATGTTGCCCTTTCTACCATCATGAATCTTCTGTTTGTTCTTCTCAAAATGTAGTCTCATTCACGTCGCAGGTCCAAGCCCTGCTTTGGTCGAGATGTACACTTTGACGATTTTCCTCATCTTCATATCTACATCTGACGTCGCCAATGTTGTTTTATTGTAGAAATCTATCTTTGCGTTTACCATTAGTTGTGATCCGTGCATCGACCTTCCTCTCTCTGGGACACTGGAATTTTCCTGGAGATGGTTCCAGCTGAGGAACCGAAATGTCGAAATTGACGCAGTGTAACAGTTCGGAAGATTTTATCATCTTTCCTGTAATGTTGATTCCCACATTCGAAAATTTTGTCGCTGATTCCTGTACTGAGTCGTTCCCAAAGTTAACCAAGTTGTTACTTCTACTCCTCTTCAGTAGCTTCATCTTTAATTTGTTAATTCTTAATACGTATTCTGTCCGTTTCTTTCAACGAGACGGAAGTCTCGCTTGCATCGGGTGAGACAGGTCATATCATGATCGTTTCTTCGTGACGGTATCTGTTATTTTTGCGCGTTTCCTACCCAAACTTTCACTCTCTTCACTACTTCTTCATTATACAAGTTGAACAACATTGCTGATAAGCTGAAGCCCTGCCTTATATTATTGTCAACAGTAACTTCTGTATACAGGTGTTCTAGTCTCGCAAGATATGCAGGAGAACTTCTGTGAGTTTCAGAATCTAGGACATGAGGTGCTGGCGGAGATAAAGTTGTGAGGGAGAGTCTTGAGTTGTGCTTGGATAGCTCAATGATAGAGCTCTTACCCACGAAAGGTGAAAGTCTCAGTTTCGAGTCCCAGCGCAAGATACAGTTATAATCTACCAAGAAGTTTGAGTAACTTCTTTTACTTTCATTACACTGTGTTTTGTTATTCTAAGGATTGTGAACACCATGTCCCACTTCACATGATCGAAGGGTTTTTCTATATCCACAGAAACCAAGGTGGCATAATTTTCATTAAAGCTGCCTTCTATTACTAAACACTGTACCAAACCGCTTGTCCGCTATACTTTACCACTCTGAACGCATAGCTCCATTACAGCGCCGACATACGCTGACCAGTCACACTAATGTTACGATCTGTCAAAAGCATGAATTTTGCAATTTTGCAGCACAGTCGCCTGTGAGACGTGCGGGAAGAGAGTCATTGCAGTTCTGCAAGGTACCGAGAGAGATGTGAAGCCATGCGGGACTCATCAGCAGAAGCAGCATTTTCCTGAAGATGGCGACCAGTTGGATCGCCGAAATATCGAGTCAAGTTGATTTTAGGATCCGGCAGCAAACCCGAAGAGACTTTCAAAACGTTCGTTATATTGAAAAAGATTGAAGAGTATTCACATAAAAAATTCGGAGGCAATACTTCTCAGCACGCTCTCGTATAATAGCCACTGCTTGAGACGATTGAAGGTCTAATATTTGAACACCCTAGCCTTGTGTCCAGCCACTTTATTCATGGGCCATGCCTCATAAAAAGGCAAAATACTTTCCACAGCACGTTTCAGCTGCACCATACTTGAGCCGTGCTGGCTCGTATCGATGGTGATTCTCACAGTTATTATAGTTGCCCATCTGTGGTTTCGGAAACATCTTGTGAGGGGGCGTGACTAGTCTGGCTGCGTGACGTGAAAGTTCTCCCAGCGCTGGTTTCAGACATTCTGGTTTCGACATCGGACGTGAGGAATCGTTGGCTGATCACAGCATATCGGGATAGTGTGGAGCCATAAGAGGAAGTGGATGTGTTGACTGGGGACTACTTGGATACAATACACTATGTGGCATATTCAGCCGTAAGCACTGGCTGGAAGCACAGGTGGACTGGCTGTGGAAGTCTGCTGGACCCAACTTGTTCAGCCCCAGCCATCTTAGGATCAAGAGAATTTTCGAACACTTACTTCTGATATTTGTGCGCTCTGGGATGCACACCTGTGAAAACCTGCCTGGCGGGATGGTTTCGCTATTGTTTCAGCAAGTTTTGACAATGGTCGTTGGGCGGATATTAATTTGGCTGTCTGGCAGTCTCCTCCTTGTGTGATAAGACAGGTCTAGGAATTTGAATTAATTAAGACCTTTTCTTGCTTAAAGCTTCATAAGTTAATTTAGTTACATGTGTTCTGGCTTCAAAATTCGTTTTAATTTATCTTACTTTCTATTGTGGCTTCTTATAACTAAATTGCCTGGCATTTATCTAAAGCTGTAATTGTTGTTATTATATTCCTGAGTTTTTCAGGTACTTCCAGGTCTAATAACTCCAAGATCAACTTAAATTTCTTAACAGCTTTTGTAAAGTTGCCAAAGTTCTTGGATCCTTACAAGCAAACTCGTTTTCCTTGTGTTTAAACCTTAAATCGTTAAGTTATCAACGTGTTTAATGTGAAATGTTTCCTTTTTACGCATTAAAACTTAAAATCATTTATATCACCAGTGTTTCCAGTGTATTATTATATGTTACTAATATTACAGACTTAAGAATCACTAAAGATGTTGTCCTACTTGTTACGTAAAGTTATTATATTTAGTTTAATGAATCCCACTCTGATGGTTGTGGAGCAAAGCGGAAGCTGGAATGGTTTGCATTGTTGCAAAATTTACTCAAGTTGGTTTTGGTTGACATGGCAATGTCGGATTAATGACATAATGTGAAGATGTCACCAGAGGACATAATGGGTGTTTTCCTCCCTCCCCAGCCCTCCCCACCCTCCCCCTCCCATTTCCCTCTTTCCTTCCTCCATCTGAGAGTTGGTGGGAAAAGCTCAGTCTGTGCTGACCTGTTGCCATGGATGGGACTTGCTAATGTTAACCTGTTGGAAGAATTATCCAACATAGACAGAAACTGGCAGAAAAAGCTCAGGGGCGTCCAGTTATTACCCTGTTAGCTCAAACATCAACAACATGCACTAATCACACTGTAACAGATCATTAGTCTAGATCAGTTAAAAATCATTAACATGTATGTGTGCAGCTGTGGAGATTCAATTCATATTGTAAAAAGAGTACATCTAAAAACTTAACCTACAGAAATTTAAAGATTCATGAAATACTGCAAAAAAACAGTACCCCAAGTACCCTAAGAACCTCTCCTAAATTTCACTTACAGTTCGTATAAAGATCCAAACATATAGAAAATATTGTGAAATGCAGTACGCCAACACTCCTAGACTTCACCTACAGATCACAAACATGCATCCTACATGCCAAAATGGAGTCTAAAGACCATATATAATATTCGCATCTTCTGCTAGCAGTGAACACATGCCGAGAACCAGAAGTGCAGAGGCCCCTGCGTTTGCATACTGTGGTGGCTGACTACACGCTTTGTGGTCGGATGTGTGTGTCATTCACTCCACCACCTGATGGCAGTTGGAACTGGATGTGAGCCTCACGTGAGCCACTGTTCAACCTGACAGACCACTGTGGACTGTGTAAACTCCAAGAGACACACACTGGTGGCAACTTGCTTTGTATTCATCAGTAATCCCCTGAACTGGTGGGAAACACCTAGGCACTGCCTGTCAAATCGTTAAGCGTTCTGTGTTTTTGGTCTTAAAAGTGTGGACAGTAACAAAAAGCTCTCTCACCCTCAGTTTTGCGAGAATATAGCCTACTCCACATATTCCCATTAATTTTCCAGTCTTCTATATATAGTGATACATACTTTCATCCAAGTAACAGATCCCTGCTAATTCTTTCGAAATCGCATTATGTTTCAACAGTACGGTTCCATTAGTTAGATGACTGCCGAGCACTCTACATATCTAAGAGGTATCACACAGAGAAAAATAGCACACTAACATACACGGAGAAATTTACCACCATGCGGATGGTCGCGTCCAGATATTTTTTACGACTGGTACTTATTGTCGTCATTTGTAGTCATGACGTAATACAACACTAGCTGGTTTGTTTCGTTATTGTAGAGTCAATAGTTACATTTATTCAGCTCCAACATCCACCAATCCTCAATCTGAAAATCGCTACAGTTTACTAGAGTTGCAGCATTGCTCCATCTAAATACGTTTTGAGCTAACTACTTCAAGGAGAAGACTATACTGCACCATTATTGTCGATTTCATCGTTCATTTTCTAGCTGCGTGTATAATGACCGAGTACAAATGAATGTCTGTATGCCTCTGTATATATCCTAATCCTCTTTTCACAGCCGGCCAGGATGGCCGAGTGGTTCTAGGCGCTACAGTCTGGAACCGCGCGACCGCTACGGTCGCAGGTTCGAATCCTGCCTCGGTATGAGTGTCTGTGATGTCCTTAGGTTAGTTAGAGTTAAGTAGTTCTATGTTCTAGGGGACTGATGACCTCAGAAGTTAAGTCCCATAGTGCTCAGAGCCATTTGAACCACTTTTCACAGTTCGCTCGGCTTCCCCCGTCGGAGGTTCGTGTTCTCCTCGGGCATGGGTGTGTGTTGTCCCTAGCATTAGTTAGGTTAAGTTAAATTAATTGTTGTGTAAGCCTATGGACCGATGACCTCAGCAGTTTGGTCCCATAGTTCTTATCACAATTTTTTTATCCTAATCTGCTCATGTTTGCTATGATGCATGAAGATTTTATAATGACCTTACTGCTGCACCTTTACTATACGAGGACCACACATAGTAAATTTGAAAAATCCACAATTCATTGATTTCGAATGATTATCTATAAGTATTTCCGTGTACGTGTCCTAATCTCCTATATGGTATTCCAGTGAGCGCTACGATAGATACGCGACGGCATAGTGGTATCGTACAGATAAGAAAACAGTGGCGTTGCGTTTTCAAATACCTAATTTCGGCTACTTTTCAAAATCTTCCAACCACACACTTTCTTCATCCAAAATATGTGCATGGAAATCACTGTAAATAGGAAATATCTTAGAATTTTTGGCATTTAGCGAGTAAGACAAGGAAATATACTCATACAAAATCTTTATTGGGTTCTGCATTTACATAATATAATTTATACCAAAAATGGTATGCTTCTTAGCAAACAGAATTTAAATGTGTTTGACACGCATCACAGAACCATTCTATGATAGCATTATGGTCGTTAAAATCTGTGATCAAGTGGGCTGCCAGAAACAATGATAGGAGGAAAGGTCTATAATATTAACGAAGGAGATGTGTGGAACATTTAACTATTATCTTTGTAGTAAATTGTCCAAGTTAGTCTCTGCGAGACATTACGTCAGGCAAAGCTGCCTTTTCCCCTACATTGGAACGACAGTGTGACAGGAACAAGAGTACTGGGGAAAACCAATAAGGAAGCACTGGAAACCATTTCCAAGAAACATAAATACCCTGTGGCAATAGCATACAAAGTGGAATTAGCCGACGTTAAAATGGGTGTTATAATGAAAGAGCTGCCTGGAATACTGCAGCAGGTTAATGAAGACGATTACTATTTTTCGAATTTGGATATAACACAGGATTTTGCTGGGATTTTTAACATAAAGGAGATGTGCAAATACCACATACCGAACCACAGCTTTTATGGAAGGAGTCTGCCAGGGAAAAGGCAGTATGATTGTGGACAATAATATGACAGTTGTGATTGACTGTTTAACGTGGATGAGCTCCAGTTCTAGAGAAAAGATATATAACAAAGACATACGTGTCAAATGACAAGTCCAGAAGCACACAAAGTTATCAGTAACCAACTTAGAGATTTAGAAAATCTTTTATAAATTCGTGTCCAGACATGAAAGTACGATAAATTCTTACATCTTATTTAACTAAGGAGATGGTGTTATCAGGCTCAGGGCTACAATATACAATTTCAGAATGGATCGTTGTCGACTCTGTGCAAGACTTTTAAGTGTATTAGAATCTAACAAACAGTATTTACAATGTATTTCACTGAAACCTGTGCCCACCACATCTACGTGGTGTAAGCTAACTAATAACTTACAGAACAACTGCTGTGTCGCGTTTAACAACGTTCTGCAGTTTATCTTCTATGTCAATAAGAATACCTGTAATCTGACTGAGGCACAAGTAAATCTGCCAGATTCTCAAGGCTGAGAAAAGCTTATAAGCTATGATCTGTCTGCATACAATTTTAATTGTCTACCTGTAAACTATGTGGAGATTCTTAACACTGACTTCTGAAGATTTAAATGTTATACATAAGTGTTACATTAAAACAAAAAACACATTTTTCAAATTTAGGACATTTTTCTCAAAAACACCATCAAATATAGGTATTTCCTAATTAATTCTGGTTCCCACAGACAATATTGTTCCACAAGCGCCAAGGAAAAGAACCAAGGTGTGAGACAAAGTTAAAAGATTCCCTATTAAGGAAATCAGTCCCGTAAGTACAATTAATGTATTATGTGCACGAAAAAGAAAACTGGAGATACAGGACATCGAGTCAAGAAACAAAAACTTGGAGTATACAGTGAAGTCAACCGCCATAAAGGAAGACTATAAACTGCAATGGGAAAAACAAGTACCTACTGCAGTTGTGCAAGCAGGGTTTACATATGGCTTTAAATGCAGTGTGTGGAGAATATAGCTACGATTGGGAATAGAAACTTTTTGCATTTACAATAAGCAGCCCTGGAAACTGGTCTTCTGTCGGATTACTGGCAGAAATCATTCGAACCAAGAATGTTTACTACATTAAATGAAACAGAAAAATCTTTTTATAAGCCTCCATTCCCATTTGGACTGGTTTTAAAAATGGTTGCATTATTTCTAAATGTGGAAAACTGAAGGTTGTATGTCTAGAAACAAAACAGCCATTTGCCAAGCTTACAGCCCATGGAATATTTACATTTAATACACACTGCACTGCTGAAGTTGTAAACATTTTGTTTTATGCACGAATTCTGCAAGAATGTGCAAAAGAAAGCTGTTGGACTAGAAAAAAAAAAATGGCTCTGTGCACTATGGGACTCAACTTCTGTGGTCATCAGTCCCCTAGAACTTAGAACTACTTAAACCTAACTAACCTAAGGACATCACACACACCCATGCCCGAGGCAGGATTTGAACCTGCGACCGTAGCAGCAGCGCGGCTCCGGACTGAAGCGCCTAGAACCGCTCAGCCTCCGCGGCCGGCTGTTGGCCTACATACAAGAAGATGTGGAGTGCTGTAATAATAGTTTTATGGCGGAAATAAGAGGTCAAGTTAAAATCGCCAAATGCTCTCGTCTAGAAGAACTGCCAGAAGGAACAAATATAACTTTTAAAGCTGTAAATGAGGTAGTTCATGGGAGCAAAAATGGATATACGTTGCAAGTTGAGAAAGCATATTCTTTGTAACTGTCAAATTATTGGCTAGAGAAAGAAATATCTGATTTAGATATGGATTTAAGTTAAGATTTAAGATAGCTGTTATTGAAACTACACCCAACAAATATAGTGGAAGAGTTGGTTCGTGGACAAGTTTAGGAATGTCTTTAAACCATTTTCATTTGATAGAAGAGTGTTCTGAGTGAAAATTAGATCTACATATTTGACACAGGATGGTCAACAGACAGATATTTTGCTATTGTCCACAGGGTTGGCTTTCCCAGCATATCTTGAAAACACATTCCAGAATGTTTTGGTTTCCAGGTGCTCAGACAGGAAGCGCCACAGTGTTTTCTATCCATTCAGGAGGTCGGTCGCACTTAAGAGTGCTGTTGTTCTAGGAAGCCCTTCACTCTTTGACGATATTTCAGGCGACAATTCTGAGGTCATTATGATCACCGTTACAACAAAACATGCTTCTGACAAAGCCGGGCCTGGGAAAATCCAGGTCTGCAGGCTTTTGCAGACAGATATTTTGCCATTGTTCACATCATTAAGGCCACACACAGAACGCCTAACGATTTAACAAGAAGCCATGTAGTCTGAGTGCCAGCTACAGTGATAGTTCCAACAGCCACTGTGTGGTGCCACCTGTGCCACACATAAATCTGAGTGCACTGCTTGCAATCATCTGCCAGCTGCCACAGAGTGCAGACGTAGGGAGCAATGTGCTTCTGACACTCGGCACGTGTTTGATGGTTGCACAATGTGCAAGTATTCTTCTTCTTCCTAAGAATTCAATTGAAGTACAGATGGTGTGTGTTTATGATCTGTGGGTGAAGTTTAGGAATGTCATACTGTGCTTCACAATATCTGCAATATGATTGGATATTTTTATGATGTCTTGCTGAAATTTGGGTGATGTTTATGTGTGTGTTGGGATACTGTTTCCTGCAGTGTTTTGCGAATCTTGATATGCTCTTTAGGTGAAGGTTTTAACTGTACTGTTTTTGCAATGTGTATTGGATCTCTGTATATAGATGTTTATTTTTTTATAGTCTATTTTAAATTGATCGTCAAGTTCTGAGAATACAGTACAAGATTTGGTTCAAATGGCTCTAAGCATCTGAGGTCATCAATCCTCTAGAACTTAGAACTACTTAAACCTAACTAGCCTACTGACATCACACACATCCATGCCCGAGGCAGGATTCGAACCTGCGACCGTAGCAGTCGCGCGGTTCCGGACTGAAACGCCTAGAACCGCTCGGAAACTGCGGCTGGCATGTTTTTATTATTTTTTTTATCTGATTTACTTTGATGACCTGTGGGAGTGTAATTAGGGCATGTAGATCTTGTTTGACACAACTGGGTAATACTTGCACATTTCTGAGCTTTTCCCGCCAGTTTCTGGCTGTGTTGGGTAATTCTTCCAATAGGATAACACCTGCACATCCAAAAGAATATGATGAAATAAAGAGATCCATCCACACCAACAGCTCAGAAACGACTGAGCTTTTCCCACCAATTCCCAGGTGTGGGAGTGAATGGGGTGGGAGAGGGAAGTAACAGAAGGGCTGGGGATATCTCAGGGGGAGGGTGGAGAGGGGAAAACCCATGACATCATCAGGTGACTTCACCAGTGCGACATTGTCACCATGTTGTATAAATGTGGTAACAATGCAGACCACCCTAGCCTCGGGTTTATGCGACTACTTCTGATTGCTGTACCATGGCCAATAGCTGCAGGAACGTAGATGGTGAGTCATGTAGGACATCACCTCCAGTACTGGTTACTGGCGCTGATTTCTCATCAGATACATTACCGGCCTATTTCAAAAGCTTTGCCGGTCCTTTCGGAAGATTTTGTTTTAGCTGTATTCTTTTTTCACCTGTTTGTGTTTTAACTGCGTTAATGGAATCCTGTTCTCAGTGAATATAATTTTGTTATTTTATTGGAATGATGTCGCCGGGAATTTCCACTCTCAGCTCCTTTCTCACTAGCTTTCAACACTATTGCTTTTCCCGGATCGACTGGCATGATTAGTCGCCAGCAAAACTAGAAAGAAAATGTGGCCATCAAGGGGTAGTTGCGTATTATCAACTGTGCCGATTGGTGCTTTCTGAGCAAGATATCCATTCTTACAGAAGGAATGTAACGTCTTACGATAGATCAATGTTTTACATATCGAATCATCCAGTACCCTGGTATAGACCCAATGGTGTCCGTTCTGACCACAAATATATTCACGATTCATCTCGCACTAACTGTTTGTCTAAGGAAGTTTACAGCTACATGTGTTCCCGTGGATCTGGTACGCTTCACAAGACATATGAGCGACTTTATACTGATCAGATACTGATATCTCGAGCAATGTAATGTTTCCTTCAGTGCTGCCATTATCCTCAGTGTCAAAATGAAAAAAAATGTTCAAAGGTGTGTGAAATCTTATGGGACTTAACTGCTAAGGTCATCAGTCCCTAACCTTACACACTACTTAACATAAATTATCCTAAGGACAAACACACACACCCATGCCCGAGGGAGGACACCTACCTCCGCCGGGATCAGCCGCACAGTCTATGACTGCAGCGCCTTAGACCGCTCAAAATGAGACTTCTGTTCTCGGATGATATTCTCCTCAATCAGACTTCGGCCTCTCTGAAACTGTGTGGGTGGAAACGAAACGGACCATGTGAGAAAATTGGCCTGCTCCCCTCACTGCAGTCCCGGTATGAAACGTCCAATTCTGGGAGCAGGTGGCAGAAAATGATTGGTTTATTACTCACCTTGCATATTCCCTTTCTCGCAGGATGCACACAGTCATTGAAGTGGCAGGCTTTTGGACAAGATACTAAGTAGTAAAGAAACTACATGGCTGTGTCATTTCACAGACAAAAAAATAACTTTTTAAGAACTGTAAACTGTTGAGTTTATTAATTTCGTGTTCTCTGTAGATTAACTAAATTAACGCAGTAAAATCAAAGTAATTACGAAAGTGGGATTTGATCTGAATACTACCGTCATGAAGCTGCTTACTGACCTGTGAACTACGGCACTGAAGTAATGGTACGTGGGGCGTTATTCTGCTTCACAGTTGACTTCAGCGAACAGATTGAGATGCCTTTTCCCCACATAAAATCCAAGGAAATGCACAGAGTAGATTTTCTCATGTGCGGTAAGAGCCTGTGCGCTTCATGCTGAGTGTCAATAAGGCGTAGCTCCCTCAATTACAGTCATAACTACATTTATCTTTAACTTTTGTAAATAGTGCTGTGCTCTCCGTAATAAGACTTAATCTTGAAAAACAATGCTGGCGATGGGATCGGAATAATTAGGAACTATTTCAGGAATGAAGAAATATATTTAATTTTTATTTATTGTTTCAGTTCGCCATAAAGGGCCGGGGACAGCGAATAAAACTTCTTGTCAGCTAAAGTTTATATAATATTTAATCCGATGACACTAAATGTCATGAGCTAAATTAAAATATGACGTCCTTCCAATCTGAGGGTGCAGCCACTGAAAAATTGGTCGTTTTAGTACATGACATGTTTTGTAATTTTTTTGTTTTTTTAAAAAAATAGATGATTTTGTATCACAGTCGAAATACAATCACTAGCGGTTTGCGAAAGTGATGATGTTCATGGTGGAACTATGAGTATTAATATAGGGCCCCGTGTAACCGTAGGTGATGACTAAAACTCATTGAGAGACAGTAGGAGGGAGGGAGCAAGATGGTGTGAGGTAAAGCTTAGTGATTAGGGTGGAACGAAGGGTATATCTCAGGTTGGATTTCTTCGTTGAATGGAGCAGTACTTACTTGGGTACGTTATTAGTGAGTAGGATATTGGGGGAATAGACTGGTTTTTGTGATTAATTTGCTGAGTCCGAAGGTACCCGCAAAAGAGGAGAGGTGGGAAGTGGATGAGTTGGGGAACGTAGGGGGATTCGTCTGTCCTGAATTTTAACAGATTTGCGAAATTTAGGGAAGTGGACATCCGTGAAATAATAATTTGTTAGGCGCTGCAGTCTGGAACCGAGCGACCGCTACGGTCGCAGGTTCGAATCCTGCCTCGGGCATGGATATGTGTGATGTCCTTAGGTTAGTTAGGTTTAATTAGTTCTAAGTTCTAGGCGACTGATGACTTCAGACGTTTAGTCGCATAGTGCTCAGAGCCATTGGAACCATTTTGAATAGTTTGTTAGTGGTAGGCGAAGGAGTAATAGGTCAGAATAATGGTGAAAAGATGTAGACTCCAGGCATTTTAGTAGTCTTAGCAGTTTTAATCGGTCTCTGGATTTGTGAATGGTGGTAAGGAGGTGTGCATTCCATGTTAGTTTACTGTCACAGGTTGGTACTAAAAACTTTAGGTTAGTTGTAGAAGGAGAGATGGAAACATGGAGGACAGAAATGCTGAGTAGTGTGAACAAAGATGGCGGCTTGCCTTTTCTGTGCTGCTACACCACTCGAATAGGAGATTCAGACGGGAGAGGGGTGTTGGGCAATTCCAGGATGTGGTGAGAAAGAGCTTTGACTTAAATTGCTACTCTAGTTAAATGTAAAGTGCATTTTGAACTGAAGAAATAGTAGACATGGATAAGCCACGTAAGAGACTATGTGTGGGGAACGAGTGGAGGCATGTGGCGAGGCAGTGGCGTCCCCAGATGGCCAGAGCAGCAGGTGGCGCCGGCTGGAGACGGCAGCGGCGGCGGGGGCGACGGGTGCTAAGCGAGTTTGGGGCAAACTCTCGGCAAACTCGATAGGGCGAGGCGGCACTGCGAGGCGCCGTAATTGCTGGGTCGCCGTCTCGGCTGCCCTTAGCCCAGCCACACCTAGTCGCCACCGTTCCGTCTGCTGGCCATCCTCTGCAGGTGACGGTAGGATTCTTATATGTGTTTTCGTTGTACCCAGACACCTGACTTCCTTACAGATAAGGAACGAACGAAGACTTCTGAATGATTGTCGTTATGTGAAAAGAATAACCGTTGGCCTTCAACAAAACAAGGTGCAGTGCGTGTACCACCACTAAACACAGGTGTGCGGAAGTATAATACACCGAGAAGACAAAAGTTATGAGATACCTCCTAATATCGTACTGGACCTCCTCCTTCTTCTCTGCGTAGTCTAGCAACTCGACGTGGCCTGGACACAACAAGACGGTGGAAGTCCCCTGCAGAAATACTGAGCCATCCTGCTTGAACTGACCTCTTGATTATGTCCCATAAATGTTCAATGGGATTCACGTTGCGTGATCTGGGTGGCCAAATCCTTTGCTCGGACTCTCAGAATGTTCTTCAAACCAATCGCGAACAACTGTGATCCGGTGACATGATGTCGTTATTTGGGAACACGAAGTCGATGAATGGCTACAGATGGTCTCCAAGTAGTCGTACACAGCCATTTCCAGTCAATGCACGGTTCAGTTGGACCAGGGAACCTAGTCCATTCCATGTAAACACAGCCTATACTATTATACGGCCACCACCATCTTGCACAGTGCCCTGTTGACAACCTGCGTCCGTGGCTTCGAAACCTACTACGAGCTCTCACAAAATGAAATCGAGACTCATCTGACCAAACCATAGTTTTCCAGTCGTCTACCGCCCAACTGATATGGTCACGACCCCAGGAGAGGTGCTGCAGGCTATGTAGTGCTGTCCGCAAAGGCACTCTCGTCGGTCGTCTGCTGTCATAGCCTAGTACCGCCGAATTTCGGTCCACTGTCCGAATGGAGATGTTCGTCGTACGTCTCACATTGATTACTGTGATTATTGCACGCAGTGTTGCTTGTCCGTTAACACTGAGAAATCTGTGCAAACGCCGTTGCTGTCTGTCATTAAGTGAAGGCCGTCGGCCACTGCGTTTTCCGTGCCCATAACTTTTGGCATCCCAGTGTAAACAGAAGGCCTGTCTATCTGCTGTCAGCATTCTAAAAAATAATGGTACCAATTATCAAATATATGTTAGTAAATTACAACAACGAATATAATTTTCTTTACTTTCCGTAATAGGGGAATTACGGGATGGTTATCAATAGAGATTACGAAAGTGGTCCTTCATATATCTCTAGAACTATTGAAAGCCTTTCTCTATATGGAAAATAAAATATACCGAAAATGCTAGATTTATTAGCAATAGGGATATAAATTGATGAGATCCACGGTCATTGGATAGAGATAGCACAAGCCTGAAACATAGCGAAGTTTCTTATGCGACTTTTACAGAATTGACCAAATATCGTCGTCAGGGCAGTATCTCAGGATGGCATGGGAGGAATACATAAACAACAATGATTTCTTAAACTAACTCGGACATGGTAGAAATTATCTACCTGCCTATGACAGCAACATTTTAATCGTAGGTAAAACACAAGAGCTCCACGCACGGAAAGCATTTAAAATTCTCATAGATATTTGCAGCTGGGCACTATGCAACAAAATAACACTGAATAGCAGAAAATAAAGTACATAAATTTCACTGATGAGAAGAAAAGTCTCCACCTTAAATGCAGCTAACATTTTGCATTATTTGCGGAACAAACAGTTGACAGTCACCTTTAACAAATTACAGTAACTAAAATGCAAAAAACACACAGAAGTACTAGCAAACGTAATATCAGTATATTTAACAACGAATGCCTTGTAGCTTCACTCTATTCGAATGGAAACGTCGTTCTTAGCTGTGAAAGACTAGTGTTTTGGAATCAATGAATAAAATATATTGCTATAAACATGCAGGAAAGAGCGATAAATATAACGCATAAAATCAGTAAGTCCTGTTTGAAAAGCTTGCGATTCTAGCTACATGGCGCGTATACTTACCAGTCCGTTATGCATATTAAGGGAAACGTCGGGAATTGTTACACAAAGAGCCGTGTGGAGTAAAAGAATGTAGCACACTCACTTTACGTCTACAAAGAAACAAAATCCTTGAAGCGTCGTTTTCTACTGTGGAATAAAACTGATAATAAATGACCCAAGGAAGTTAAAGAGATGACTATAATCAACACACTGAAGTCGTCGAAAGAATTGTGTATGTTTTATCGTTTGTGTAGTGTGTGGAGGACGTGCAGTGACTATGGGTTGTAATATTATTGGTATTTCCGTCCTATGAAAGCTTTGAGAACCCTTGGAAAGGCATTCACCTATCTGTAAATTAAATGATCAACTTATAAGATGAGACATATTCTTTGAAAGACATTTGTTTTGTATAATTTACATAACTGTAAAGATGCGCATCTAGCGCGGATGCTAATACATCGATTGCGCAGTCAAAGAAACATTTTAACAGAAGCTGAACTGTCGTTCCGCTTCGATCTAAATAAAAGATGACAGTAAAAAAAAAAAAAAAAAAAAAATAAAAACACTTTTGTAGATCTTCAGATTTTAATGTACTTCTGCTTGTAATGTGAAAACGTAAAGGAGGTCGACTTTAAGTTAAAAAAGTGAGCGGTCTTGCCAGCGTGCAGACAACATTATTAATTAATAATATTAAAGTAATTTATGTTCGAAACTGTAAATCAGCAAGTTATTGTTATCGGAGGTGTTGAACAGTGCAAGAATTGTCTTTAACGAAAGGAGAAAAGTAATGACTGTAATTTGTGACAAAAACGTGAACCAAGGAGATAGCAAAGGACAGGCTGAAATCTGATCGCACCATACTGTTAAAAAAGTACTTATGTAAGTTATATTGTTTATAAAGAAGCTCTAATTTGCTAGTGAGAATTGTTTGAATATATTTAGTGTTTACCAGACTTCTTATTCTGTTCTTTTCCTTTATACTTTTTTTATCCTCCATGCCATATTATTTTTATAAATGTCAAACAGCCTTTACTACAGCAGAGAATACTGCAGCATCCTGGTCGTAGACAGAAGGCCGCTCCTTGTCTTCTATACAACTCATAGCTGTCCCATTTATTAATGATTTCATTTTCAAATGCAATTTTTTTTTTACTATTCATTGTTAAAGGTCCCTTAGGTAATTATAAAATTCATGCTGATTACGTAAAGAAATCCGGGTTGTTCTTTTCCAAATAATAGAAGTCTTTGCGTAATCAAAAACTAGTCTCCTTCTGACAACGATCAGGAGCCGACCAGAAGACGGACGTCTTCGACCGCTTTCGTGTGTCCTGGGAACACGGCATTCTAGTATGAAATACAGATTTAAATTGAAAGAATTGAGATATATTTAATAGTAATAATATTTTTTATCATACTAGATGTGGCGCCCGAACAGGGACCTGATAAAATTTTTTTAATCTGTTCTGTTATTGTTTCATGATATCATCCGGTGGACACTGGGAAGCCGTAAAGGAAGTACTGAACGAAACCGAGGAAGTATTAAAAAAAAATTTCGAAAAATAACAGCAGTGCGCAAAACGACTGATGTAAGTACGGTTTTCATTGCGCATAAAATCTTGCGTCTTGTATAAAAAAAAAAAAAAAAAAAAAAAGAATAAAAAAAAACTGATTTCCGGAATTTCTTTCCTTACTGCTTCATTTCACCCTATCGCTGTTATTTCCTTGCAGAATTGCTTATTTACGTAGTTAGAATTCATTTCTGATCACCTCTTGATGCGAAGTTTATTTGTTAGTATTATCAGCATCTTCATTGTTGCTACGATTAAGAATACAAGATGGATGCCATAATAGCAGGATTCAGTGTCTAGTAGGTGTTTGTCACTTATTTTCAAAGTTAGGTGCCATCTTGTCTTCTACCCGGTATAGCTCTGCAATTGTCAGCTACCGCGGTGTGACGTTTGACTATCAGGAAGCGTCGCAGCGTGCGCATCTGAGAGTTGACGATCGGCGTGCTGCGAAAGATTTCTTTGAGCAGTTACGTCATAAAATTGAAAATAAACATGTCAGCTGACAGAGGCAAGCCGACAAACAGTGTGGATGACGTTGATGACACTGTTGTCAAGTCATACTCACTACGTTCGCGAACGGGAACAGGCAGACCCGATTCGCGAATGGAGAGAACGGTAGACGATGATGGTGTGCGTGACGTATCGTCACAGCAATCATCGTCATAGCAAGCGGGAGAAAATTTGATGGTTGATATGATGAGAATTTTTTTTCAAGAAAGAGAACAGGAGAAACTGGAAAGGGAAGCTTATAAATTACAAGAACAACGTGATAGAGAACAGGAGAAACTGGAAAGGGAAGCTTATAAATTACAAGAACAACGTGATAGAGAACAGGAGAAACTGGAAAGGGAAGCTTATAAATTACAAAAACAACGTGATAGAGAACAGGAGAAACGGGAAAGGGAAGCTTATAAATTACGAAAACAACGAGATAGAAAAGAAAGGGAACAAAAAGAAAGGGAAAAGGAACGGGAGACAGAGCAAAAATGGTTTGACCTAAATACCATGATCGGTACAATGAAAAATAGGTTAGATAATATTGATGCCAACTTAGAGGCAAGAATAAGGACAGTCACGGTGGAATATATCTCGGAATTAAGTACTAAAGTTAATGACAGGATTGAAGGTATTCTGCAGAAGGTAGATGCATGTGAGAGTACAGTAGGTAATGTGCACAAAGACATTAAGGTACAAATCGAAAGTTGCCAGGCAGTTACAACGGGAGTTTCAAAAAAGTCCGCTGAGGTCGGAACTAAAGTAAACAAGCTTGCAGACAATGTCGTCACTCTGCAAGGCCAGGTCAATGACCTGACACAGGCGCTATCCGAAATAAACATTGAAAAGAGGGTGAATGATGCTGCAGCCAACGTACGTTCCACGATAGGAAAAGAATTTGTAGAATGGGTCGAGACTAAGGAACAGTACATAGAAAACAAGGTTCAACACGACTTAAAAGAAGCCGTTAAGTCAGCCACAGTTGAAGTTTTAGCTGCTCCAGGTACATCAGGAGATACGATTCTCACTGAATTAGGAGAGATTCGTAGAGTTTTTCACCGAGATCTTCCCGAGTGGAAACGACACCTCACTGAGGAAATCGAGCAGTTGAAACAACAAGTCAATGATTTTCCTAATGACAATAGAAGTGAGCATTCACACTTGCTTTCTTCAGAACATGAATACAATAATAATACCGTGTCTCGTGTAGAATTCTCTCCACTTGTACATGGACACAGCAGTAAGAATCCGTTAGTACGCAACCAGAATGATCAAGTAACTCTTGTCGAGCTAATGAAAGAAGAAAGCGTTCTCAAGCACCGCGTGTTCCAGCCTTTTCTGCCAGAGAAACGCAACATCCACCCAATGGTTTTTCTGAAGTCATTTAATGGTGTTTTTCCTGAGAGCTGGGATGACAAGCAACGTATGAGCTTTATAGTAGGTTACGTTCAAGGAGAGGGTTCTGTCTGGGGAACAGAAGTAATTGACAGATGTAATAATTACGCTGACTTCGAAAAGCAATTTATGAACAAATTCTGGAGTTCAGGTATACAACAACGCCTTAGAAAGGAAGTATATAATGCTGAATCGTTTAACACGAGAAGTGCTGGTCTCCGTAGGTACTTCGAGAAATACCTGCGAAAAATACAATATTGGGACACGCCCATTTGCACGAAGGACGTAATTATGATCCATAAATCAAAGCTACCGGTATCAATCAGGGAGAAGTTAGTAAATGTCAGTGACGACGACACGGAGGCTTTTCTGTCAGTACTTGACAACCTTGACATGATTCAAGAACACGTGCGTGCTAGTGCGCGGAGTAATTGTAATCTTGGCCCGCACACTACACAGCCGCACGGTGTAGGCGCAGACTCAGGTATGTCATACCAACCCAGCAACAGTAAAGAACACGACGTTCCGTGCGATAATAACAACTACTATCGCCGTAGCGGGAAGCAGAAACATAAATTCCAGGATCAAAACAGGTACCACCCCATATACCAGACAACACAACAGCAATACGGTAATTCAACAGTTAATTACAATGATCGCTATCACTACAATAACGGTCGCCAAAATAATAATAATTTCAATGGAAAGGGACGTTGGATTAACACCAACAGTAAACAGCAGTATGGTAACCAGCCTCGATTCCAGCACTGTTCTCAAGGGAGAAATGCTCCAGATCCTTCCAAGCAATACAAACAACAGTATGCTCCAAACTTCAGGAATAGTCCTCCACCTTTTACTAACTATCAAAGTCAAAATCATGAACCTCAAAATTCTCGCATCTATTATGCCCGTGCAAACCCGCCAACACACACCATCTCGACTGAAATTACGGAATACGGAAGCGAACTTCGTACCGAGCGCCCGGTACTTCAAAAGTAATTGTGAGCGAAATTCAATCTAATGAACATGCGGAAAACTAAAAGCACACTTCGACCGGTTTCACAAAAATGGTTCAAATGGCTCTGAGCGCTATGGGACTTAGCATCTCAAGTCATCAGTCCCCTAGAACTTAGAACTACTTAAACCTAACTAACCTAAGGACATCACACACATCCACACCCGAGGCAGGATTCGAACCTGCGACCGTAGCAGTCGCGCGGTTCCGGACTGAGCGCCTAGAACCGCGAGACCACCGCGGCCGGCCCGGTTTCACACCTTCAGAATTAATCTCCAGGCAAAAGGAAAGCAACGAATGGACTGATCCTATCCCCAAGATACAAGGTCCAGAAGTCAACCTAGATAATAAGTTAAGACAAGCCCTGGTCTCTCTCACAACTCATGCCAATTTAAGAAAAAAGGCATTTGACAAGCATGTCAATAAAGTTCTGTGTTATCGTTTGAACGAGCGCGTTCTTCTGAGGACACACTTCAAACCATCTCTCATCTTACGTAAAAATTTTAAGTGGCAACACCTATACGAAGGACCGCTTATTATAGTCAGGAAGCCACATATTGGTTGTTACGTGTTGGCAGATCCAGTTAGTGGACGAATAAAAGGACTTTACCACCATGTAGACCTAAAGAAGTACCATGAAAAACATTTAAAAAATTTCATTTATTATGTTAAGTTGCAACTTGAAACAAGAGTGTGAGCTGTTTAGAAAGTATGTGAGTCAACAGCATGTACATGTATTCTGCAGGTGACGTAATCATTTGAGTGAGGTGGACACAAAGTAATGATGGAGCTTGAAAGATATGAACTGATTGAAGAAGATACTCTACGTATTTGGAAAATACGATTTGCTTTAGTTTTAAGGTAGTTTTAAGTTTCTTGAGCATGAGAAGACTGCAGTCGTTGAATTAAGTAAGGGATGTGCCAAAGGGCCACCTGCTGCTTTAGTTTTATGGCAAATCTCCTTTTTACCAAGTAGTAAAGGTTTTCTTTAAATTCAGACCAGAATCTCCGTATATGTGAAGTATTAACCTAAGTTAAGCTTTCAAAGGATTGATATTTTAAGTCGCTAGAACCATGTACGATGCAAAACTGATACATTGTAATCTGTAGATTACACCGAGTATAAGCAGCAACATATAGTTAATGTACAAAGAAATAAATAATGCTACTCGCAACTGGAGAGCAACTTTATTTATTACTATGAGTCAACCAGTTAAGAAATTTGCATTTATAATAAGAATTAGGTCCTGTATTGGAGAAACTTAGAGAGACTATTCCTATGTCACGAGTATTATACAGAAACCTTCGATATTAAGACACCTAGTTGAGGACTGAGGTAATCTGCTATATTCTTCTGCTATGTCCGCATGCCGTGATTTTGAGATATATTTGAAGATGCTTTGGAAGTGGATTTGTGCGACATTTTAATACTGAAGTCAAGTTATGCCACGTGGATGACACTAAAAACGGTGGAGCCGAAGAATGAATTTGCTCAACTGATTATTTCACCTATTATCTATCTTCGTATCTTTCATTTCCTTGCACTATCCTATTGTATTTTTCTTCTTTAGCATTTTTACCTTTCTACCCTACCCGGTAGGGAAAGAAATTTGGAAATTGGTTCAAAAGACTTGACGTGTGTATATTGTGTGTATTGACGATCGTGGCTCGTTGGTTAATGCGTATCTGCAGTTACTTATCGAAACGTGATGTAAATCTGATTTGCTGTGAGCAAAAGCATCCTAGGAAATAGGAATAATTTTCCCGATTTCTGTTAGATGAAGTTTTGAACGTGAACTGTTCGGCACGCCAAAGTGGGTATATTTTACTGATTATTGATGTAACTGAATGAATGAACAAAGAAACAAAAAAAAGGCTGTTATAGAACAATAAGAAAAGGAAAAGAGTCAGATTTAAAATATATATAAAATCTAACGTGCTTCAGAAGCACCACTCAGAATAGCAAACACGTTTTTCGTTAGGTCTTGGACAGTAATAAAAAAAAACTATGTACATTTTGTAAATGATCCTTTCATGATAAGTAATTTTAGCATTACCTGTGCTACTCTGTGGTATAGAGACAACTATATGGACACGTAAGGATTGCTGCGTGTGACTCAGTGACAAAATAATGGACACGTGTGTAAAATCGTAATTTGACACATGTATGGACACGAAAAACTAGTTATCTCTTGTGTGAATCAAAACTGTAATAAACTTAAGGACACGTGTGATGTTCCGCGTGTGAGGTATTCTCACGCTGTAACGACGATACAGTGACTATCAGTCAAAGGATAGACAAGCTATTGTACTCACTGAAATAGGTGACAGTAGTCATTTTCATCGATGACTGTTCTTCGTCGCTGGTGCAGTCAATTTACCGTCCAGGTTGACCATGTCGCCTTGACGAGCTGCTCCAGTACCCACGATTCAACAAAATACACAAGTAAAAAAAAGGTTGGCACCCACAGAACTATCTGCCTCGTGCAGGACGCGGACTGCCAACGCTGTCAAACCGCCAGTTCGTTACCACGTGACTGTGAAGCACTGTGGCAACATTCAATGACTGCTCGCCGGCTCACACTCAACAATAAGCATTCCTCTCCATAACGGGCGCAAGCGTGCTCAAGACTTGAGATGAAATTGGACATAAAAACAATAAAACGTTGATAAACTACGCACGATTTTACTATATTTGCATTAAAAGCACACTAATGATGACTTCTCCTTAACTATGAAAATTGCTACGGCAATATTGCTAAATACATTGCTTAAGAAAGACCTGTACAAGACGAAACGTGTTTTGCTAATATTTGCTAACGAAAGAATATAAAACCTAGACACAAAATATGAATAATATACAATGTATATGTACATAGTCTATGCAGCAATTTTTATTGTCTTAATTTCTTACTCTATATTCCCTTAGATTAAGATGCTAGTTAATGAGCAAGTCCTAATACAGATTTTTTTCTGTATTTTCATGTGCTGGAACATGAATTGGAATGAGATTAAGACAGCCACCAAACTGACTCATTCGTCATTGAACCAGTCATCAACTTTCCTGATTCCCGACATGACCCGATGGATCGTCGAGTCAAGAAATATCACTTCCCCCTTCACATAGTGAAATTCCCAGTGTTTTCCACCAGAATGTGAAAAGGTGATCCCCAGTTTTAGTGCAGTGAAAAGTGACAGGTGATGAAAGAATTCCCCTGTGAAAATCATCCGAGTTCATGGGAAATACTACCAACTACAAAGTGAAGAGTGATGTCGCTACGAGAAAGACTGATAAAAGTTTTATGTTCTGTTCACAATTGGCGGAAATGCACCAATACTGTAATAGAATTTTTTTTTCTTATTGTCAGTATTTATGTATATTTGTATCTGTATGTGTATTTAATTTGTACTTGTATCTATGTTAGTATTTCAATGTTTCAATTGACTGAATGAGAGTAATTCTTGAGAACACGCAAAAAAAAGGAACCTATGTTAAATCCTTGAACACTTATGATGGCATCATGCCATAACCAAGTTTGTTAATGATCAAGCAACTGTGAGTAGCTTTGACGACTTAGTGTGAAACGTATATAATTCTATGTGCCTTATGTTATGTTTGTTTTGCTCCCTACAAGGAGAGATCCTTAAATACTTCATTCACTAAGTACGTAAATCCAATAATATTACGACTGCGCGTAAGTCGTAACGATCTTTCGGACTCATTACTCCTCACGCGGGAAGCGATGTAATATTATTGGTATTTCCGTCCTATGAAAGCTTTGAGTACCCTTGGAAAGGCATTCACCTATCTGTATATTAAATGATGAACTTATAAGATGAGACATATTCTTTGAAAGACATTTGTTTTGTATAATTTACATAACTGTAAAGTTGCGCATCTAGCGCGGATGCTAATACATCGATTGCGCAGTCAAAGAAACATTTTAACAGAAGCTGAACTGTCGTTCCGCTTCGATCTAAATAAAAGATGACAGTAAAATTAAAAAAAAGAATAAAAAACATTTGTAGATCTTCAGATTTTAATGTACTTCTGCTTGTAATGTGAAAACGTAAAGGAGGTCGACTTTAAGTTAAAAAAGTGAGCGGTCTTGCCAGCGTGCAGACAACATTATTAATTAATAAAATTAAAGTAATTTATGTTCGAAACTGTAAATCAGCAAGTTATTGTTATCGGAGGTGTTGAACAGTGCAAGAATTGTCTTTAACGAAAGGAGAAAAGTAATGACTGTAATTTGTGACAAATACGTGAACCAAGGAGATAGCACAGGAGAGGCTGAAATCTGATCGCACCATACTGTTAAAAAAAGTACTTATGTAAGTTATATTGTTTATAAAGAAGCCCTAATTTGCTAGTGAGAATTGTTTGAATATATTTAGTGTTTACCAGACTTCTTATTCTGTTCTTTTCCTTTATACTTTTTTATCCTCCATGCCATATTATTTTTATAAATGTCAAACAGCCTTTACTACAGCAGAGAATACTGCAGCATCCTGGTCGTAGACAGAAGGCCGCTCCTTGTCTTCTATACAACTCATAGCTGTCCCATTTATTAATGATTTCATTTTCAAATGCAATTTTTTTTTTACTATTCATTGTTAAAGGTCCCTTAGGTAATTATAAAATTCATGCTGATTACGTAAAGAAATCCGGATTGTTCTTTTCCAAATAATAGAAGTCTTTGCGTAATCAAAAACTAGTCTCCTTCTGACAACGATCAGGAGCCGACCAGAAGACGGACGTCTTCGACCGCTTTCGTGTGCCCTGTGGCAAACCTGTGCCAAACTGGGAACACGGCATTCTAGTGTGAAATACAGATTTAAATTGAAATAATTGAGATATATGTAACAGTAATAATTTTTTTATCATACTAGAGGGTGCGGTATGATATATTGTAGGTGGCTTTCACGCAGCCGTGTGTTTACGAAAGACCATTGTTAAAAAACGTGTTAATCTTCCGCAAATTAGAATCGTAAGGTACATTATGCACATATACGAGGGATTACTTAAGGTATCATTTTGTTTCGTCATCTGCATTACGTTTGCTTCTCTAAAGCTGTAGTTAATGTGCTATGTAGGCTTTTATGAACGAAGAGGTTATTACCATAACAGCCGTATAGAGTGGACAGTTTTTTTCAATAAGCGCCCACCGATCAACGAATGGAGTCAGTGACTTGGACCTAATCTGTAGCGACCACATAAATCTGTTTGTGAGTAACAAGATGAAAGTCTTAGAATTTTTCGTAGAAGTAATTCTAAGGTAAAATGTTCTGACTTGTTAGGCCGCATCATATTACTCCTGTAAGACCGACGTTTCGATCTTTGTGCTGGGATCTTCTTCAGGATGTTGTGGTTTCCACGTTAGCAAACTTACAGTTTCTCATTCATACAGTGAAGGCTTTCCCGACTGGATGTTTCAGCCGCCGAGAATTCTTCCGGGTTGTATGGCCGTGGTCCATGGAATTCTTCTATCCCTGACGTTTCGTCCAATGCTGCTTTGGACACCTTCGGAGGTGCTCCTGGTTGTGCTGTCTTTCTCACTCGATTATAAAATATCCTTTCTCTTCTTCGAGATCATAAATCGTATATTTTTCTTGTTGAAAATCTCTCACTTCACTGGGGTAGGTAGTATGCAGCACATCTGGTTACTAGACCTTCCTAGTTTGATGAAATACCGTCGTCTCAGGGCTGGAGGATACCAAGGACACCTAGCGCCACCGGGAAGCGTCAGCGAAAATTGCATCTCTAAGAAAAGCTGTTCCCCATGACATCCATCTACCCTAGACGTTTGGTGCAGTTGGTACAGACAATCACTACACAGAATGTAACCATCTGGGATGAACTTGGCTGGATTTAGCCATTTTCCTTCCCTACTGTTCTCTGAGCTCGAGCTCTTTCTCTTGTGACTTCGTCGTCGACGGGACTTAAAAAATTTCTATCTATGTTCTTTCGCGTTTTCCGTTAACGCAACACAATAGTCCATCCTGACTCGGTATTGTTGCGGGGCAGAAAGTATAGTAACGGACATTTGGCACACGTACCGAATCTTTTGAGCTAGTGTAACTGCAACTATTTTAGGATTGCTCACAATAGTAAGGATGTATTTGTCTTGGATTATCAGTGCCGACGGTTTTCTTTACTTACGGCGTAACTAGCTTCATGCAAATTTATCTTCCTTATAGCATTCCTATGGCGAACTAACGGCCTTGCCTCAGTGGTAACACCGATTTTCGTTAGATCACAGAAGTTCAGCGCTGACGGGCTGGGCTAGCAGTTGGTGGGTGACCATCCAGTCAGCCGAGCGCTGTTGGCAAGCGGGGTGCACTCAGCCTTTGTAAGGCAAACTGGGGAGCTACATGACCGAGAAGTAGCGGCTTCGGTCTCGTACACTAACATACGACCGGGAGCGCGGTGTGCTGACCATATGCTCCTCCATATCCTCATGATAATATGTTTTAAGGAACAATATTGAACAAATGAGATGATATGAATGGAAAAATGAAAGAAGCCAATTTGGAAGGTAATCCAGTCTTGTTGTATTTGTAAATGTGTAGTTTCTTATTATTAGAACTTTGCGTAAGGTTGTAATTTGCTGTAGAAATTTTATTGTGGAACGTATGGTCAGGTCTTATAGTTGAAACAAGTGTCAAGGAAGGCAATTATTTAAAGGAAAGTAATTAAGAAAAATTATTCTAATTTGTCTATCTGTGAGAAATTTATGGAAAAGGTGTAATGTCATCATTGCTTAATGAATCGTAGCTAAACTTGGAGTCTTTTTCTTGTTTTACCAGTCGGTATGATTAGTTCCATATTTTCATTTTTACTTTCACGACTGTGTTTGCGCACTCGCATTGCTCATAACGAGTTGTGTACTGAGAAGTATTTTATGAAAATTGATATGGTAGGGTCTTGTATTGCATATCGCAAGCACGGTAAATGAAATTTGGTTTTTGAAAGTTTCATCATTATCCGAAAAGTGACAGGTCGCAGAGCAGACGAGCGTTCCGTGCGCTCAGATATGCTAATAAATTTGATTATCATCAAAGTTCATGTTCATTTTAAGACACAATGACTGTCAGAGTGTTTTTTAAAAATATCAGTATCAGTTATGAGACTTAATGCCAGTGAAAGATATCAGTAAAGTGCTATCTTGTGAATTTACAAGCTGTTTTATCAGAAAGTCAGATGAGTTAATTTTATGTTCATTTGCTCTTTAATTACAATAACAGTTCTGGTGCAGTGATTGTCTGAAAGACTAATGATAAAGATTAAGGATATTCGGGGCCATCATTTTAATTTGAGTCATTTTCTTTTGCAGTCAAACGACAGATGTAAATTTAACTGAAAACGGATTGCTTTCTCGCAGGCTAATTTTTTGGTGCACCTGATAGTCTGGATTTCACGTTGTATAGCTTGGCTCCACATATTTCAGTTCAAAGTTAAACTTTCGTATGTATTTGTTGCTCTGCTCTGTGATTTACGTACCTCGATATTAAAATAAGTTTCACACATTTCTCGGATACCAAACTGACACTTAACAAACACGAGTTTAAGTATAAAAATAAAGTTTTAAATGTATGTTGCTTCGGGAAATGTCTGGTATGTTCTACATGACCAATAGTTTCACACATTTCTCGGATACCAAACTGACACTTAACAAACACGAGTTTAAGTATAAACATAAAGTTTTAAATGTATGTTGCTTCGGGAAATGTCTGGTATGTTCTACATGACCAATAGTTACATCCATACCACCTCCAAAGGATAACGTCACTAATACCAGCCTATTTTGCACCAGTCTTTTGTTTCTTTGATTAGTAATGAATGGAATTGTAAAACAGTGTCACGCTTAGTAAATTTCTTCTAAAAGACATTGCGTTACCGACATATTTTCAAATGATTGTAGCACGGAAATGATACGTTTCCAATCGTGGGTCCCCGTTCAAAATATTATCTTCTCAGTTCCCCCTGCGAGTCCTTCAAATTTGTAAGGGGAGTTCTAGAGCACCCTGTAGATGGAACCGACACAGAACTTGCCTAAATCCCAGAATTTGCTTAAAGTACAGAGTGGTTATAACAAAATTTTCGCTAATTGAGCCAGCGTAGACGGAAACTGTTCACTGTATGGGTACCCATCATTATGGGAATGATGTTCATACTATACGAGCAGGACTCGCGTTTTTAACAGTGTTAGTGTCACGACTTGGCGTTACGCGCCGGTAATCTTATGGCGACGCAGGCAGAACGAGGACCTCAACGACGAAGGTCACGCAACGTGAATGGCACATGTTACTGTGATCAGCTTCGCCAACATGTGATCCCTGTTCTACAAGAGACACGTGACTGGGACTCAAATATTTTGATGCACGATGGAGTTCCACGTCACACTGATCGTGAGGTCATTTCGGTTCTCGGTATCACATTTGGAGGAAACAGAAACACTGGCTGGTAGTTCCAGACTGGGTGGCTAACAAGATCAGTAGATGTGAACCCATCTCATTTCTAACTGTGGCGTTCCGTGAAGGACAGGGTCACTCAAAATAACACTAACATACGTTGGACTTTGAAGATAGCATAGCGAGGGAGGTAGCCAACATCCCAACCTGAATTGTTGCAGACAGCAGTTTAGCAATCTCTAGTGCGGTTCCAGGCTGTAGTGCATGCAGATGATCGTGACGCTGAGCAACGTTTCTGACCTGGAATGTTTACATGGTAAGCAGTTAACAAATTCTGCCCTCTCGCGTGGAAATTAAAATGGTTTATTCGTTATTTTTCCTCTGCATGTACTTAAAAATGTTTCATTGTCCTCCGATCACTCGCTTTTCATGGTGGTCATTCCAAGCAGCGAACGTTTAGTCATTATCAACCTGTAACATAGCGAAACCACGGAAAACCTAAATCATGATGGCTTGATGAAGACTGGAGCGGGAATGGGTGTGTGTGTTGTACTTATCATAAGTTAGTTTAAGTAGTGTGTGAGTCTAGGAACCGATGAGCTCAGCAGTTTGGTCCCTTAGAAATTCACACACATTTGAACATTTGAAGACTGGAGCATCCGCCCTACCGAATACAAGGCCATTCTGTTTAAAACAGTGATACCTTATTCCGTTTATCCCTAGCGGTTAATGAGGTTTTACAAATCAGTTATTTAAAAGAGTAATAGAATAATGATACAATGATCATTCATTTCTCACTCCCAGTCACTACACTTCCTACACACACTGTCAACTGACGCCATTACCATTTTGCGTACTGCAAATTCCCATCTGCTAGCCGGAGAAACTGAGTCAGCGTCCCTCTATAAGGAGTGAAAAGTTGAACTTGGAAAACTTTGGGTTTAAGATTTTCCAGAAACGGAAAAAAGGAAACAAAATTAGCATGAAAGAGTTATGTGTAATAATATGTGTCTTATTTTCATTCTTATATTTCTTTGTATACAATTTTTATTAAACTCCTGTTTTGTTCTATTGAAGTAATGCTCCAATAAACAGAAATTGAATACTTAACAGGCACTTTTTAACTGTCTTTTTAAATAAATCATATTAGTAATTTCTTTAATCTCCACTGGAAATTTATTGTAAGTTTTATTCCTTGGTAGAAAATAGTGTTTTGACTTTTATGTTTGTTATTTCTTTGTAAATGTGAGTTAAGTCTGTATCTTATTCCATGGTCCTGGACAGGACTGTTTGTGCAGTAATCATCAGTTTGATGTTTACAACTCATTGGTAAATTCCCAGTATTTCGAACAGATCTTTACAATGAGCTGTACTATTATTTTTGCTTATTATTCTTATGGATCTTGTCTGTAGTTTGAAATTGTGTTCATATTTTGTGCATTTGTTCCCTAGAAAAGTATGCGGTAGCTAAAACAACCTGCGCATATGAACAATGTATAACTAAATGACACTGGCTCTTACGCACTATGGACAGGACTCCTGTGGCACAAAATGCTGATGACGTTCTGTTCGCTATTCTTTTTTTGTGTGTTCACGCCACTTCAACTCAGAATCAGCAATCATTCCTAGAAATTGAGCATTTGCTACACACTCTGCAGAGGTACCATCTACGTTTATTTTAACAGTGTCATCTACCAACTACCAACCGAAAATCATAGCATTGCTTTTCTTTATATCTTTCATAACTAATCTTATTACCCTTCACCGTGATAAGGCCAAGGAAATGGGCTTGTAATTTTCTAGTTTTTTACCTTACCTTTCATTAGCAGTGCTAGAACACTTGCCTGTTTTGAATAGTCTGGATATTTGCGTGAAGTGAGGGATTAACTTATTACATTTGTTAAGAGAACGTATATACTCTGTATGCAATGTTTCAGTACAGATGATGAACTTCATGTAAGCCAACTAAGCTTTCTTTTTGTACAGTTTCGCTGGTTTCATGCGCTGCCGTTGGTAGTAACATTGTTAAACTTAAAGAATAATTCTTTACGGGTTAATTATTGTTTCTGGGAATTTATGTTGTAATTTTCTGCAATAACTGAAAAGTGCTCGTTCACAAAGTTTTATAAGTAACGTGGATCATTTATTAACTTACCTCCCCCCTTTAGGAAACGGTATTATGCCCATGCTTGGCTTTTTATGACATTGCAAACTGCATTGCTTTGATACCCTAAATTTTGTATTACTTTGTCTTAAATGGCTTTTTTGCAACAATCAGCAACCTTCTATAAATATTTTTGTGACTATGATAGAAATTTAGGGGCAGTGTTTCATTGTGAATATTTTTCATACAACTTGAGTGGGGTAGTTAAAGGTTTGAGAGGACTTCTTAATACTTGCTGGCCTACATTTGTTTTTGTTATACATTGATATTGATGTGGGTAACTTTGGAAACGTCTTTTCAAAGTTCAATTTGAATATTTTTGAGAATTTCATATTTACATTGGTTTCCCTATACACTTCATTCCAAATCTGATTTGCTAGTTCTTTTAAGAGATATTGTATTTCGATTTCTAATAAACGTCTCTTTTAGGTTTGCCACTTAGGGAATATATCCATAGCTGATTCCACAGTTATTAATTGGTAGAAATGGGCTAATATCCCAAGATAATTTACAGCTACATCCGCTATCCATACTTGTGATTACATGGTCAATTACTGATACAGTCATAATAACTACTTTTGTGGCAGTATTGACTAAAAGGTGCCTACCAAAAAGCTGGTGGCGCTCCAACTAATTTCATTCATTATATTTGTGTTTATGTTTATGTCTCCACACAAATCTATGTTGACTTTCGTACTTGAGATTTTACTTAGAACTGTCCACACTACCGCTGGGAGGTCGAGACATAGACAAAATGAATAATTTTGTGGTGATATCAAGCCTTGGTAATTGAATAGTTTATATTTCAAAGTGTTCAGCTTCACTTACTGCACAAAATTTATATCTTGATTTGAAGTATGTTCCTCTTATGATATAAATGCGTGTTGTTCCATTGTTTGAAACAGTCCTACAGTAAGGGTCTGTCCCTTCATACAACGATAATACCACATGTTGGATGTCTGTTTCTCTACAGTGTCTCAGGCTTCTTTTTCTCGGTGACACAATCTACAGTGGAACGATAGGAGTTCAGCTTCAAATTGTTGAATTGTTGTGCTTTATTTTTTATTGATTGCATACTTTGTTGAAGAACTGTTAAGTGTGTTCTGCCGTTAAATTTCTTGCTGTCATGCATCCACAAAACATGTCGTCAACATAATCATCATCACCGCGACCACCACCGTCACCCAATATGCAAGACTGTGGAAAGAACAGTTTAAGGTACAACAGCGTTTTGCAAGACAAACTTCAATATACAAATATGTTCAAGAGTCACAGCTTTGCTCGTTATGAGTCTCGAAACAGTTAACACAACATGCCCGGATGATGGAAAAGTTCACGCCAACTTAACGTCCGAAATACACAGATACTTAATGTTTCAGGTGTAAGTGCAAAATCAGTGCAAATGTCATAGTCATGGGATGCCAAAAACCAAGATGTGATGCCATAAACGAACACAAATGGCGGACATAGAAAAAAGGAGCACCAACACGCAGATTCGGAGGGAACGTAGATAAAGTTTTATAAAAGAGTGCGAGAAGGCATGCACAACAGCGTTGTTTAAAAGTGATTAAGGTTACTCCATACGGTGATGATTATTGGATATTTCAAACGCTGTCCGGTTCTGAATAAGCCTAAGTCCTTTTAACAAATATTAGTTCTGATAGTCAGTCAGAACAAGAGGGTGGGACCATACTGTCTTCATGGACAGTGCCCGGCAGTAGATCTCACTGTGGCCGCCTCGTATCATTGGTAAGGTTCTCGAAAAAAGAAATTTTAAATGTTTCGTTACTTTGCTTTGTTACGAATGTTAACGAGCTCTACAGTCTTCGTTGCAAACACATTATGTTCATCTGGAATTTTCTTTTTCCGTTTCGCTAGCACTGACATGTCGGATCGAAGACCTCTGTCTGTTCCTTAAATTTCTACATTTATTGTGAGTGTTGTTCAGAACAGTACACATTACAGATCTGATAAGTAGCATTTTTGCGGGAAATTACGTTCAACGCGCGACAGATGACATCAATTTGTTATGGATGATCAGCGTTAGGTTGTAGGTACTATAACCTAAACCTGTCTGTAATTTTGGAATCTCAGCCGTATTATACCCCTTTATTTGAAACTGACGTTATATAAATTTATATATTTTTGAAATGAAGTTCCTGACATCTTTCGTAATTCGTGAATTACCAGTTCTGAACATTAATACGTTGGAAAGCATTTAAATAGTTGTTTTCCACTTTTGTAGCCCATACGCACACAGACGGTACACTTATATGCTCTAAAACAATTTCATGGAGGACTCAGATTCATGGTCTCTTATTGGTTCTCTTCATTCATTATAAGAAGCGCGAGTGGATGAACGCAACGACTACTACGCTATCTGTCCATTTCGAGAAATATGTTAGTAAATACACCCAGTAAATGAATCCAAAGCAGCCGACCAGTTGCAACCAAAGAGGGTTTTATTAATCTTTTGATCAAGGTTTGGACGGATGTAAACTCGTGTTCTTCAGAAATATATGCAACTAAAATTTAACATTGGAAAAACACCAAATAATGAAATGTTGTCACATTTGTCCAATGTCGAGCAGCGCACGTCCTAACATGACCTGACATATTATCTGATTGGTTTTATTTCTGGATTTTTAACTATTCTTGCCTGACAAGCCCTGATGAGGACCAGCATATTAAATGTTTACAATGACGTGCGCTCACAGCATATTTTCATTGGATAAATGTCAGGTAGCTTCGTTACTTGTTTTGCATTCATAGAACCTATGGTCAAAGGTTGTATAAAATCACATTTGTTGCAACTGTTTGGCTGCCTTGGATTCTTTTACTGATCTCTAACCACTGATTTGAAAATACCAAAATACTAACACCTTAATTTAGTACACAAATGTTGCATTAGTAATCGCTTTCATCAATCAATAGATCGCTGCTACCGAAGTGTCCTTCAAAATCGACCCAATTTTTTCGTTGCCGTGCAAGTGGAAGAACTTCTAAGGACTTGATGGTAGTGTACAATTTTGACGAGGAAGTAGCAGCGAACATAACCCTCATCGCCAGCATCGGGATAGATAACTGTCCAACTGGATAAAAAGCAGCCGCATGTGGATGCGGCCATAACATCGGCTAGCACCGCTGACATCTGCCGGCGGTGAAAACCGATGCCGTTATAAGACAACGACAGCTGCTGCTACCTGCCGGCAAACGATGGTACTGAAACAGCGGAACCGTCAAGCGGCCGTCTCCGTAACAGATTTTCGCTTAATAACTACATGTCTTACAAACCCATTTAATACAGTTACTTGAAGTAAGTGGTTGTCATCTAAATATATTTTATAGAAACTGTTTCTTTTATGATGAGATGCAGAAAATAGGAACAGTGTAAGATGAGTATCAACGTCCGACAATCGTGATTATCAGAGCGGAACAAATGCTCACTTCTTGTTACTTTTTTACATTGCCTCGTACAAAATCCGGAAATTAAGGGTATATATTCTGGTGCACTTGCAGAAATATATTATCCTGGGTTAAAAATACTACTGATACGTTTATGAAAACTAGGTATTTGGAAACTTTAGAGTGTAAGATTACTAAATTCTCTGTTAACTTGCCTCCTCCAGTAATTCAGTGAATTCAGTAGGAATATCACCAACATAATCATTTGTCGTAGCGCAATATTTTTGCGCTGATATTAAATGGATATTTTCAAGTCATCGAAACACACATTGGCGTAGTATTCCCCTTTGTAGCACACTTTTCTTACACTCTTCGATGTGTTAATAACTGTAAACGTTCCTTGGGAAACCTCTCTAGCAAGAAATACTGAATAACTTGAAGAAATTACCATAAAACCTTTTTAATTAATATGATTAAGTACATATTTGTAATTTCACCGATATCCTTTCCACTTAATATATTTTCCTGCATATTCTGGAAGAGATGACGTTTATAGTTAATGGATCAGGTGAATTCATTTTTTTTCACGTAGCCACTTTGTGCAAGAAAGTTAGAGAACAAACTTTATTAACACTACTAAGTAAAATGTTCACGTGTTACAGACCAAATATTCCAAAAAAATAGAAAGCAAATTATTAGATCACTTAAAAAACACTAAGCTAAAAAAGACATTTAATTTACAAAGGTGCTTAGGACAATATCTGTTTTTTAAAATATTTTTTACTATTTCCGCTGATTGTCATCGATTCTCAGAGCGTTAAGCAGGACTGACATTCGTTTCAAGGCAGTTGGCACTGTAGTAGCAAACACTGCAGAAGAAATTCACTGCTCCCTAGTATCAGTTATGCGTCCCTAGCCAGAGCTGAGTGGTTAAAAATTGTTCTCTCACCAGCAGATCAAGACAGGCAGTAGCGGATGACTTAGTCACTTTTTACAACAGGACAAAAATCTTTGTGCCTTTATGTAGTGTGGAGAAGTACTTCGTGTAGTTTTTCAGTGATGAGAAATGACTTCACCTATGTACTAGGAGATATACGGCGTAAAAACATTCCTTCAAAAAATTGAGGCGAATTTTTTTTTTTCGTTTTTTAGATCAGTAATTCGACAACTCTAAGTGAAATATTTACATCCGTTATGGATTTTATTCCTTCATCTTGGGTAAATTTGCCCAGCAACGAACCAGGATAATATAAAGTAATAATACATTAATGAATGACTAGTTTGTGTCATTAATGGAAGTACGTTTTAGAATAGCGCATTAATTACCAACTCTTAGAAATTATTCATGATTCAAACTCACAGAAATTCATATAAAATATTCAAAGTGCTCTATTCTCACTTTTATAAATGCAGGTTTTCGCAAAATTTCCTGGTGCGTTGATAAATCATCAGTTCCCGTTGTATTGACAAATGTTTCGTGTGCAAAGAGATAAATATGCAATTGATTAGCTGTTCTGACCGACGTGTCGCTGCAGAAAGCAAATAACGCTGCGAGAACAATGTTATTAAAATATATCTGAACCCCATCATTCACAACCACTCTATTATATGGAGTACACTGTGCAGATTTCAACAGGATGACTTTTAGCGATGTTTTCATATAAAACAGTTTTTCAATAGTAGCTCAAATACGAAAAATATCTCGATAGATTTTCACCTGACAATTTTACAAAGTTTGTCAAACTGCTCTCGGTACATGCCAGCGTCATATATTTCATTAAAAAGAGGTACGAAACCAACTTTCCATCATCCAGATCGTATCGAACACGCTGATTTCAGTACGTAAGGGAACAGACATAGACTATTACGTCCCATTGCTCCCATATGTCAATTTACTTCGGTATCTTCACGACTAAACTTTCGAGTCTATTTTCTCTATGTCTGATTCCTAAGCTTCATCTCCAATAGTGTATGATGTCACGAACCCTTTCCGGAATCACCAGAGTGGCTGATGATTTCTGGTTTTCGGGGCTAGGTACTACAGACATGTCTCCACGTTGGACACAGACTTAACATTACGACAAGGGCTTAGCGACCGCCATTATTTAAATCACTTAGTTCGCTGTAGCCTGTCATTGGCATTTGTGGTTTCGAAGGAAGGAAGATTGGGTTTAACATCCCGTCGACGTCGGGTTCATTAGAGACGGAGAATGAGCTCGGATTTTAGGGATGGGGGAGGAAACCGGTCATACCATTGCAAAGGGACATTCCCAGCATTTTCCTGGAGTGATTTGAGGAAATCTCGGAAAACCCAAATCGGAATGGCCACATGCGGGTTAGAACCGTCTTCGTCCCGAACGCGAGTTCACTGCGCCACCTCGCTCGGACTTGTGCTTTCAAATGCTTAATGAAACATTTACATAGAGATATAATAAAACCTCTTATTCTATGAAACTACCCTTTACTGGCTGATACACTTACGATTTTATGCAGATGATTCCAAACCCAACAGTTCCCTAAATAGTTTTCACTGACTCCATGTCAGTGATCCAACTGATCTCAATAATTTAGTTTTTATTTTCGTTCTTTCAACCATATTTTGTTCTGGCAAAATCGCAGGAAAATTTTGGATAATTCACCAATTTAGGTAAAGCACGGTTTGGAAAGTTTCTGAAAAAGGGGCAACAGTTGAGGGCACTAGAGCGAACATTCGTATTCTAGGAGTGTCATAATTTCGTAAAGGTGATGGAATCTATATGAAATCGTGATGATAAAATCGACTGGATCACGAAAAACTGTAATATAAAATTAATTCCTAATCTGTGTGAACTAGGAAGCTTGGATACTGTGTGTACGGTCAGTCTCGACACTGAACTGAAATACGCAGATCAGCCAATAGCAGAGAAAACAACAAGTAATGGAAAGAAGTGCGTTGGAAATACTGAGAACGAAAATCAGGCAAATAACGGAGTAAGTAAACTTGGGAAATGAAGCAGTCCTACGAATTTACGGAGAGGGTCACTTTCCTCATATTTACGGAAGGTAACGAAGTGACTATATGAACGACGTAAATACGTTACTAGTTTACTGCAGATACGAAGCAGTATAGACGACTATTTAACAGAGGAAAGGCAGAAGGAGTGTGGCGGAGTGTATTTACATGCATAAAACTGAAAATGTGAGTAAACATTTCGATGTAGAGTGGAAAATGACAGACAAAAATGGTGAAATCTGCCAATTGCTCAATTGTGAAGTCAGTCATTAAACAATCAAACGCAGAATGAGATGGAGCAAGAACTGTCAGCGGAAAGCCACTTACGCAGGTGGACGTCTGTGTGCAATCAAAGTAATGCCACAAATTGGTTCTCTGTGTAGAGCGGACCCTAGCGACGAGCTTTCACGCGGGTGGCAGTCTGGGGCTAGGGGCTGAAGTTCTCGCGCCGCTGTCTCTAGAAGTTTGTCCAGCAAGTCCGTTTTCTGGTTCCTCAGACCTTTTATAACTCTAGGGAAGGACTTTTATGGACGGAAAGAAAAACTTTGCAGGACCGATATTGACAACAAGCTAATGTACAATCATATAAATGTTCCACATGGCAGCAGGAAATTAAATCCGTTAATTTTGCTAGGTATTATGGTTTTGCATTGTGAGTTTTCACAATATAAACCAGCAGTTAGTAGCGATCATCACTCAGCTGTTAGAGATAAGACTAGAGTTAATGTAAGAGAGTGCCGGGTAAATGTGCGCAGTCTGGGTAACCGTACGCATTCAATATTTGAAGCTCGCGACAAACTTGACAACTTCCAACTAATCCTGTCACTTTCTGAATCCTTTAACTAATGAACACAATTGAGCTGCGGTATAAGTAGGCGTGAGGGAAGTAAAGCACGCTAGTTACTTGTTATTTTTAGTAGACATGAAGTAAAAGGTAACCTTAGGGTTGTTACTGACGTTCATTTGTCTGAATATACTAAAACATGTAATTCATTGTAGACTTGCATGCATTATTCATTGTAGAACTGTATGCATTTCCTTTCTAAACATAACAGTTTGACATTCAAAACCTGATCGCCTTGATACGTAATGGCAGACTGAGATAATAGTGCACCGAAAGAAAACACGTGCTCATCCCTTCGTGAAAAAGAAAGTGGAAGAAGCTGAAATGGAGAAGAAAGTAAGGAATGAAGAGAAACAACAGATTGAGTTGAAGAACGAGAATGGGAAAACTGTACGTTGGTGCTATACAGGCTAGCCAGAAAAGAAGGAACAGAAAGTCAGATCTCAGTCAGTCAGCCGTCAGAGGTATCAGATGTATCCAACATTTGAAATGATGACGACAACAATAGTGAAGATAACCGGTTTCCTCTTCCATTGAAATTACTGCTTGCATGTAGTGAAGATCCTAACGAGCGATGTTGCAGTAGTGGATAAGTAGATAAAAACAAATACCTGTGGCTTTCAGTCATGCTGCATGTACTAGTTAAGACATCCGAAGTCTATGTTTGCAATGACTACTTACCCAAATAATGAACTTCCTAAAAACTACTTAAATGGAAGGATTACACATTCCCTGTTAGTATTAACTACAATTCAGATCTACAATTTGCTAACATAAATTAATAGATAATTTAAGTAACGATTATTTTCATTCATATGCATCTAACATAAATTTCTCTTTCCAAGTGTACGATTCTCCAACCTCTGCGGATAACTACCCCTTGTGGTCGGGAGTCGTGCGCAATCGGATCTTCCTGATATTTCCAGTTAAACTTTATTGTATTAATTTTACATTTAGACTGATTAAGTATAGCAAAAATAGACAAGTTACCAATTTTACAGGAAGTAATTCTTAAGTTACCGCTGTTATCAAAGTGACAAAATAATAATTTTTGCTTAATTGCACGCTGTTCTCACACTTACCTATAAATGCTACCTCAGGAGCTTCACCATGCGAGATGTTCTTTTCTTGGAAACAAAGAGGAAAGCATGACACCCCTCTGGGTTACTGTGACTGGAAGTAGCTGATGTCACCTCTAATCAGTTGATGTCTCAAGATAACTTTGTTCAAATGTGTGAAGCAATTATCGAGAAACATACAGCCGTTTGGGCAGTGTTATAATGAAAATCAGTGTAAACAATTACGGACGAGTGACTGCAAACCCGTAACCGCACTGTCAGTTAATGGAATGAAATGTTGGATTTTTTAAATTAAAATCTAAGAAGAAATTTGACCGTCTCATACTTTTACATAAGAAGTTTGGTCTGCGATAATATGGAGCAAAATTAATGCAGAAATTTTTGAAATGTTGTCTAGAGAAAATGAATAAGACTGAATGATATGAAGTTGCCACGAATAGTGCAAGGAAAAGACGACGAGAATAAGATGACATTGTACAGCTGTTTAGAGAAAAAATTTGTTATTAAAATGTAATAAGATTTTCTTTGAATATATCTCAGAATAACATAGGCTCAAATAAAAACTATAAAAACGAATGACTGTGCAGGAAATAAAGATCTTGACATAGTAAAAAATTTAAAACACTCGAATCTAAAATTATAAGTGACATATAAATGCATTACCATCACGCTGTTACAGAAGGAACAACGCTGGACGTCATTCAAAGTCTCTAACAGTTCCAAAACTATAAGGTAAATATGTATTTTAAAGTGGTAATGAGTAAAGTGGAAACTGTAGAAAGCGAAGTACGTATTAACAGGAATGATGATTGACAATGAATATATGGGAAAATCATCAATAGCATATCTGGGAAAGAGCGAGAAAAAAAAGCGTACGACCACATCTAACGTTTACTCGGGGCATTAGTCATGGAAACCAAAGAAGCCTCAGTCAGTATTGTCTGACATAAGAAAGGAGGGAAGAGGAACAATTCACACAATTCAAAGGTGGTACTAAAAAACTGAAAGCAAGAAAAATTTCACTGGACTGATGTATGGAACTCTCGTGCCTATTAGTATGAGATTATGAGGGGCCACAGACAAAGTGAGCACAAAAGTAACGATGATTATGAAAATGGAGACTAACAATTTTCCGAGCATCAAGATGCAAACTGTATCAAGAAAGCAAGTGGAGATACAAGTGACAAACCAAGAAAATTTATTGAGCCCAGATGTGAGAAAATTGACTTTAATTGAGGTAAGTGGTTGAAAACGACAGCTCTCATTCAAATTTTCGCAAAATCCGAAACGTACTCTGGAAGGGAAAGTTAGGAAGGAAATTGTGTAGGCTTGTAACGAAGACTATAGGAAAATCTTAACTCAGGAATTAATGTAATGTGTATAAATCAATAAATTCATTTGAAATTTTTATTTCGTTTTCTTTATGTAAGGAAAAGATTGTAAATTGTCGGAAAGAGAGAAAATGAACACGCACCGCTGAGAAGCAAGGCGTAACAGTGAAAGAAAAAAAAAAAAAAACACTGGCCCACTTGAAGTAAATATGAAATATGGCACCAACTTAGTAATAACGCGATTATCATCAAATATGAAGATAGTTTACTAAAGATAACAGAATATCAGTGGTAACTGAACTTCCGAACGATGATACCACGCAAAAAAGGGCGTGTTCTCTCAAATGGCGAGAGGAGAGATGACATTGAAGGTAAAAACAATACTATGCCTGCCACCAGTAGACTAAGAATGTTCTGATGGTGATCTCCAGCTGTGCTGTATGCATTAGATCAGTGTACCTTTAAAGTATCTTTATTTCACCGTGTAGCTTCCGTCGGCAAGCACAAAGTAGATCAAACGTTCCCAACCGGTGTGTTGTGATATTACATAGTTCTACAGAATGTGCGGCGAAATTTTGATCTGTCCAGATTTGTAAACCTTATTAGTTTGTAACGTAATTTTTTTACGTTAAGTGCTGCAATTTATAATCATATCGGTCGAATTAATGCAAACGGTGGGGAGCAGCTACCAATTCGTGCTTTGCTCCTATTGTTGAGTAAAAACAAAAGTAAGAGCCCCGAACCACTTGGTTAGTTTCGGTATATACGTAAACTACACAGATAATGGTCCAAACATGGTATTTATATTTTATGATTGAGAGATTTACGAACGTAAAAGACAAGGTAGTGCTTAAGTTAGTGAAAAAAATTTAGTTAAGGTATTTTATACAAAAGTGAAACAATAAGGCAAAAAATTGAGGTGCAGTGTTGCATAGGGGCCTTGCAGTTCGTCTGCGCTGTGTGACTTGGCGGCGATCAGCAGTCAAGTCAGTGAACTGAAGAATAAATGAATCTTTAGTTGGTCGTAGCAGACATGCAGACGTTACACGTTCTGGATGCCCGTTTGAGATACTCCTCAACAAATGGTCCACGTAAATGAGCGGACGAGAACTTAAAAATTCACTAGTTCATCTTCGATACTATGGAACAAGTCTCTTCTACTTTAATGCCTATGCTTTTCATATTTTGAGAGGAGGAAATATTGACCTAAAAAGGAAAAAAAAAGCTCTAGTACACATGGGGTCTTAGGTACATACTTAAAGAGTGAAACACATCTCCTCTACTGAACAAGCGCTGGTAGCTCTTAAGATGTGCACTTTAGAGACCATGTTTACTCGATACTTCTTTTTGTTTCGGTCCATACGAAAAGAAAGGAGTTAAAGTTTATCTGTGTTCTTTTGGGACTGTCTGTATACGCAGCATACACAAGGCGATGAGCGCAGATATTTTTATATGTAGTATCTTAGCGTATTGGTTGCTTTTTCTCTTCTTCTCACGAACACGCCATAAGCTTTACGACCTGACGTATTCTGATTAGTCGTAAATGCATCGCTAGGTGGACTACGCCTGTTAGTATAGACTGACTGTTTTGCGTCTACATGTCCACACTTCAACACCCGACCTACTGTCTGGAGGAAAATACTCGTTAAAGGCTTGCTCTTGCCGCATATAGTTGCAGGTACTAACCAACTTAAAAACATACATCTTGTAATATTTATAATTATTTTTCTGCTAATGACGTAAATACTGACATAATTTTCTTAAATTCACCGTGCTCAGCCAACAATAGAAATCTCTTCACTTATACCCGTTACATCCCATATACTGAATGAGCAAAAATTCGCGCAGTCGGACGCCACAATGCGATTCATTGCATATTTTTGGTAAATAATGCACGTCACAGAAAGGTAATTTGGCAATACTGTAATCACAGTCACGACAAGCACTTTCATTCAGTACTCGACAGCTATGTTTCCCAGATAGGTCAATGGATATAGTTTTTCATTTGACTGTTCCAGTTTGCGAGTTCTGTTCTGGGTATAGGCGTATTTTTTTCTAATTTTAAACTGCATGATGTGTTATCTAGATTATTAATCCTTATGCAGAAGTTGCAGCAGGTTTTATGTAAAAGATTGCAATATTTAGAACTAACACTGAAATCAGAGTATAATCGTTTTCAGTATTCCACTTTTGAGTGAAGAGTTCAAAGGAAAGTAATTCAACAATTCACTAAATGTTTGACTATGCAGGGAGGTCGATCTGAGCATTTGCTCTGCAGAAAACGTATGTCACTGATAGAGTATTTACAATATTACTATTGGCCGCTCTTTTTTCAAACGTTCAAATGTGTGTGAAATCTTATGGGACTTAACTGCTAAGGTCATCAGTCCCTAAGCGTACACACTACTTAACCTTGATGATCCTAAGGACAAACACACACACCCATGCCCGAGGGAGGACTCGAACTTCCGCCAGGACCACCCACACAGTTCATGACTGCAGCGCCTTAGACCGCCGCTCTTTGTGAATGTGGTAAGTGCGCTTGGAATTTCCGTAGTGATAAGTTGTAATTATTTCTGTGCTATGATAGATAATTTATTTTGAGTAATTGCTACTCTTCATAAATATTTATCAATTGTCTGACCAATAATTCTTATGGTCAACATTTAAAAAATGAATTTTTAGGACAAGTATTGTTTAATAAGCAGTGTGTACTACAGCATTATTAGGCAAATTAAAACTGGAAAATAATAATAAAAAAATACCCATACCCAGAATCGAACTCGTATTCTAACATGAAACTCTATCCACTGTGCTGTTTTCCCCTTTATTTTAGCCGTTCTTTGTTTTCGTTACTTTCGGGGCCAAGAAAGCTTCCTTTTATGTAAAAAAGGATATGGCTAACACAAAGGGCACTATTCTTTCTTCCTACCGTAATAGCTCTAGTATGAGTCTACAAGTCAAGGCTACTAAATTATTTGAAGTTAAACATTCCTCATATATAAACAATTTTTGAACTTAAAATACTGTCTTACCTTCGCTTAGTTAGGAAGATAATGTAAAGTAACTGGAACGGTAAAATTTTTTCCCGTATACCTCTGGTAATAACTGTGTTTTTCGATACCGTCACCTTAGAAATCAATCTTAGGTAACAGTACCTCAATTACTAGACATGAGGGGTCTTTTGACCCCTCGACATATAGTTAAATTCAAACAGAAACTGGAGAACACTGAGTAGGACTCGCGCTCTACGTGTTCCGTACAGACTTAATTATGTGTATCGGTCGTTCATCTATCGGTTTTGATGACTCAGTTCGTGAATATGAAAATATGTAACACATGAGAGTATCTCGTGAGAGCATTGACTTCGAAGCTTAAATTTTTTACACCGACAAGGGGCAGTTGACCTTAGTATTTTACTAAAATTTCAACTTGACACCTCTATTTGTATAAAAAAGGTCATAACAGACATACAGATAAACAGACTGATAGACGAACAATAAAATGATACTACAAGGGTTCCCTTTTTACCAAATAAGGTACCGAATCTTACAAAAGGATGCATTTAGGCAATTCTCTTCGACGTCCCATCGTGGTGCTCAGACTAGGCCATCTGGTTGGCTAAGCCAAATGAAAAATAAAAATAAAAAGCCTATTAATTTTGCTCCAACTCTGGGTGTCTTTAGGGATGTTTCAGTTAATGAACATGTTGCCTCAATTTTAGTTCGACGGTGAATACAGCTGCAAAGAAGTTTTGGTTTCGCCTCTGAAATTCAGAGTATCAAACGACCTGTTGTGCCGTTCTGTATTGTTTGTTCAGCGGGTGTCATGTCCTGCAATGTTTTTGTTTTCTCATACTCTGGCGCTACACTTGAGAAACGTTAAGTAGTCCTCAGGAAAAGGGAATATTGTGAAGATTGCGAAGTGAGCATATTGACAGACGATTATTTTTGCTTTCAGGTATGGCTAATGTCCAAGGTGGTTGTTCGTGTTATGTCTATCGTTGCTTCAGTTGTCCTTTTCAGAATAACTGCAAGATTCTTCTTCTTTCTACTTCAAATTTCGCCTTGTTTTCTTCAGATGAACGTACGTGCAAGCGTCTCTGCCAAGTGACACTTATGTAATTCGGAGTGGGTATTTGTTCTATAGCTTTTCTCCCGTAGTTATGGTTTCGTTTACAATTTCACATAATGATGCATTTATTCTAGTTCCCAACGTCGGATTGTGAATATTTTCCCCGATTTTTGTCTAGTTTTGTACTAATATCTATTTTTATAAGGTTCCGTTGGTGAGCCATCGTGAGTACTCTGGCAATTTGAAATTACCGAAGATGAATCGCGAGAGATAATTTACTTGAATGGAGCTCAGTTGTTATTACACTTTTTCCTCGTGGATTAGATCAGGCTTTATGTGTTCTATATTTATCGGTACTTCTTTCTGTTCTGGAGGCGCTAAGAGTAAACAGAAATTTAGTTACAGTATTTTGTTGATTTTGTGGTATTCTTAACGTTCTTGCGATAAACATCACCGTACATTGTGATTAAACATCCGTGACACCTAATCTCCCATGGTAACGACCTAACTACACTTCTTTGAAGGGTGTTTTAAAAATGATCCTCCTCGAAATGCGCCAGCCCGCACAAGCTAAAACACGTTTAGCAATATTTAAAGAATCGGCAAGGTTTTTGCGATATGATACATTTTAGTATACACATTCACCCTTTATACGTCTTGTTTGTTGGAGACTATTACACTGGCGCTGTCTGCGTGTGTTCAACAAACACTGTTGCTGCAAAAAATCAGTAAACACGGCAGTTTTAGGCAGAACATTTTTAAAAGTGGCTCCATGAAAATTGCGCATTGGGTGGTGGAGAGTGGAAGTCCCTGTCTTATCCCCCGTTACAAGTGAAGAGATCTCGTTAGGTGATCATTAACACTGCATTTAGAGTGTTTTCCGAATACGTATGATTTTGTTTTCAGACGGGCGCGTTCATTGGGTTCTGTCCATAATTATAGCACAGTTTTCATCATTACATATGTTAAGACTTATGACGATTGAAAAAAAAACCCTAGCATTTCATTCTTCCACAAACAAATTTGGTTGTGCAAAAATTCATCCAGTTCAGATATTTTGGGACGTTCGAAACCCGACTGAAATGCAAATTTCAAGCTATATTTGCGGATGTTTGATTCCTCATTGTTAATTGTACGGTACTGCGATATCCGCTGGCGAGAGCGCTGCGAAGCTAGTAAACTCGTTTCTCTCGGCGACTACGGAACTTCCCTAACAAGCCAGCACGCCCGTGCTTTTTCAACGAAGATTCTTGTGGAACTCGGTGTTGCCAATTGCCTTTCTTTGTTGTCAATTTTCTAACTAAAACAGACAAGAGGAAATTTTGCAAGAAACGTTTTTCTATTGTTAATTTTGCCGGCCGCGGTGGCCGTGCGCTTCTAGGCGCTTCAGTCCGGAACCCCGAGACTGCCACGGCCGCAGGTTCGAGTCCTGCCTCGGGCATGGATGTGTGTGATGTCCGTAGGTTAGTTAGGTTTAAGTAGTTCTAAGTTCTAGGGGACTGATGACCTCAGATGTTAAGTACCATAGTGCTCAGAGCCATTTGAACCATTTTTATTGTTAATTTGCAAGGAAACACACAGAGGCGACCGAAGCAGCGAATTTTGCCTGGAGCGATTTCAACCATACTTTGAACACATATAGTATCACAAGCCATCAAGGGGTAAGGTCACCTCTATTCGTCGGAGGACTGTGAAACTGGTGACAAGCAAACATAATTTAAAACACCTTGAGCAATATCTGGAAAAAATTATTGGAGTTATACACAACAAGAACCTCTACTGTTGGGGTAGGAGTCTAATTACATCCAAAGATAATAATAAACAAATTACATTAAAGACAATGATATATTTTTCGTGGAGTTGTGGATGGTTGATGATAATGAAAAGGAGATTAAGCCACTAGGGGTTGTAGTGGTGGTAGGAAGGTTCGAATGATTTGATCCGAACCTACATACCCAAAAGTAGGATACCCAGCACTCCTAGAAACGCGATAGGGAATAGAGAGAGAGGCGTGACGTGGACCCACTACTTCAGAAGGCATACAGAGATTCAGCCAGTCTTAGTAAAAACGTGGTTTAGATAAGATGCTAGAAGCATCCTCATTTTTGAGGTGGGGGGGGAGGGGGAGGAGAGACATTTAACCTTACAAATAATATTGTCTTGTACTGATCCACTGTAATTTTAAAATCGTGAGCCCATACCTATTATTTCAGTAGCACTTCTGCTAACACAGGGATAAGTTTTGTAGTCATATATCCAAGTGAGCAGTGGTAATATAAAGTAAACAGCGAGCTGGGCGAGAAAGAAATGTGCGATCCGCGAACGAAATGACGCAGATTACAAGCTAGCAGCACAATTCCACAATGACTTTGTTGTGTACGGCATAATTAGTATTCGAATAAGAGATTGGCTGGGATCCGATGCAACTACACTGTTTACCCTTTCGGGTGGGTCATTACCGCAGGATATTCGGCAAAAGTGTGATATTGTATTATTGTTTAATAAAATAGTGTCGTAGCTCCTACAATGTGAATCTATTTTCTCTTTGTTTATTAAACTAAGATTAAACTATGATTTGCTCATGCATGTTAATCTTGGTAACATAAAGACAGCTATTCCTTACATGTAGAGTGTACTCCCCGCGTGTACAATGTACATGACACGCCTGTTCGTTTTATGAAAATGGTACGTGCATGAATTACTATCTTGGAAAAAGTACTGTAAGGCATCGCTAGCGCAATTAGGGGAAGGCATGATGGCAGTCACTACGGTGAATGCAGGGGTAAGGTCACCTCTATTCGTCGGAGGACTGTGAAACTGGTGACAAGCAAACATAATATAAAACACCTTGAGCAATATCTGGAAAAAATTATTGGAGTTATACACAACAAGAACCTCTACTGTTGGGGTAGGAGTCTAATTACACCCAAAGATAATAATAAACAAATTACATTAAAGACAATGATATATTTTTCGTGGAGTTGTGGATGGTTGATGATAATGAAAAGGAGATTAAGCCACTAGGGGTTGTAGTGGTGGTAGGAAGGTTCGAATGATTTGATCCGAACCTACATACCCAAAAGTAGGATACCCAGCACCCCTAGAAACGCGATAGGGAATAGAGAGAGAGGCGTGACGTGGACCCACTACTTCAGAAGGCATACAGAGATTCAGCCAGTCTTAGTAAAAACGTGGTTTAGATAAGATGCTAGAAGCATCCTCATTTTTGAGGTGGGGGGGGAGGGGGAGGAGAGACATTTAACCTTACAAATAATATTGTCTTGTACTGATCCACTGTAATTTTAAAATCGTGAGCCCATACCTATTATTTCAGTAGCACTTCTGCTAACAC